>NC_057810.1:405050148-405060602 GCF_018294505.1 Triticum aestivum | reverse complement strand
AATTAGTTTTAATTTTTAAGTTATCTTCCTCGAACGACCGTGCTTTGTATGGAAAACCTGTGCGCGGAGGAACCAACTCGTAGCTAGTTGCGCCCTTACTTTGTTTCGAGTCCGCTCAACAACTTAAGTGTGCTGCAACTAGTCGCGACAAGGTTTCTTGTCGGAAGCGGCACCGCCAGCAGGCTGCTGACGTCCCGCACTCAGCGCTCGCGGCTCGGGTGCCTGCGCCGACAAGTTCCCTAAAAGCGTAGGGTAAAAACATACAAAGGAAGGAATCTAGTAAAGGAAATAACATAGCAGTCGATACCAGAAATAAAGTTATATTACAAGATAACTTGTCGCAGCTCTAACAGACTGTTTTCATAACATGATTAGCAGCGACAAGGGAAAACAAGAAACGGGCGGCCTAATCTACACGATCGCCCTCAACCCTCCTGATCTCGCTCACCTTGTCCACAATGGGTGCGACAAGAGCCTTGAGCGCTTCCCGGTCGGCGTCCGGCGGCAAGGATTTGAGAACGTTGGTGAGGTTGAGGCCTCGGTTGCGGAAGGCCACCTTCATCAGCACCTTCTGGAGAGCTCCTGCGTAGATCTTGCGCGACTCGTCGGCCAGCTGCTTGGGGATCTTCTCCCGGAGTCACTGGAGTGCCGTCGCCACGCCCTTGAAGAACAAGCTGAGCTTGGCGCTGGGTTGGAGATGCTCGTCGGAAGAGTACCCGAAGTCCTCCATCCCCAGCTGCGCTAGCTCCCCGTCGATGACTGCAGCGATATTCACCAGACCCTCGGTCCAGTGCTCCACCGTCTCCCTGAATGAGTTCTGGGTAATGGCGATGCTCGCCAGCAGCGCCTCGTCGGCCTTGACCTTCTCCGACAATGTCTTCTCTTGCTCCTTGGCGCCGTCCAGCGTCTGAGTCAGCATGGCCAACTTCAGCTCGAGATCCGCGTTGGAGTCCTTGGCGGCGCTGAGCTCCTTGCTCCTCTCAGCGAGAAGACCCTGCAGCTCACCATGGGCGGCAGCATCCTTCTCGCGCTCACGCTTGAGCGCGGCAAGCTCCTCCCCTGCTCTTCTTGATGTTCGCCTCCAGCTGCGCCACCCTCGCCTCCAGCTCCTTCTTGGCGGCCTCTGCAGTTGTGGAAGCATCCCTTGCTTCTTTGAGAGCCCCGCCAAGTGTTTCCTCGTGCGCGACGAGCTCCTCCTCGTAGCTGTCAAGATTGGCCTTCCGCTGCACCAACTCGCCTTCTCGCGCGAACTGCTTCTCGGCAGCAAGCCTTTGTTCCTCCTCAGCTTCGGCCTTCTCGAGAAGGAAGGCCATACGCTCCTCTGCGAGTCTCTCCCGCTCCTGTGCCAGGGACTGGAGAGCTTCCTGGTTGAGGCCCCGGAGCTCCTCTGCGCGCTTCTCCATATCCACTCCCGCCTTCGCGACAAGTGCTTCCCGGGAAGCCAGCTTGGCTTGTCGGGCGCGGTAGAGTGACAGCAGCTTCCGCAGCAGCTCCTCCTCCTCAGGCTCGCCACTACTGCTGCTTGGTGCATCAACCAACGACAGCCCGACGGAGGTGAGCAGCTCCTCATTGAAAGTTTCTCCTTCGACCGGCGCCCTGGAGCTTGACGCCCAGGGAAGCTTGATGAAGATACCGTCGCCGGCCTTCAAGTAGGCGCCGGGCTGGGGCTCTTCGGAGCCTGGCTCTGCGGCAGCGGCGGAGGGATCGGCGGTCGGTGCAGCGCCTGGCGCTCCTGCGGCCTCAGGGCCGTTAGTACGATCGCCCGACCCCTCGCCAGCTTCCGCGGCGGCAGCCTTGGCGGCCTCTTCGCCGGCGGGCTCATCAGCATTGGCCCCTTCTTCGTTGGCGGCGGCGTCGCCATTGCCGCCACGCGCGCCTTCCTCGCCGGCGTCCTCAGTCTCCATTAGCTCCGCAGCAGATGGATCTGAAGAACGAAGAAGGGAGAAAAATCAAGCAAATACTCAAAGAGAAATTCAGAAGAAGAAAAACCCAAGGGAAGTTCTTAAGCAAGTGGATTACCTGAGCTGGGATCTGCGGTTGCGGTCTCAACCACCGCAGGATCGCTGGTGTTGTCCCTTGCCGGAGAGCTGCCCCTTGCCGGAGAGTTCTCCCTTGCCGGAGAACGCTCCCTTGCCGGGGATCCTCCCTTGGCGGCGTAGTTGAAGCAGATGGCGCTTCGGGAGCGGCTTCCGGGCCCTCCTGGTGAAGCCGCTCTGCTCCTGCACAAATCCAACAGTCAAGATATCAGCAAAGGAAAAAGCACTCATGCGTGCCCGACAGCAGGAAGCAAACTATGAACTTACGCTGGGGGCTGCTTTGTGGAGTAGCTCCCGGGCCCGTCAAGGTGGTCTCAGACTCACCCCCTGCTGACACGGTGGGATCATCCTCGATGACAATCACCGGGGCCTTGGCTCTCTTCGCTGCTCTCTGAGCCAGCGTCCTGAAAAGGAAGGGTTTCAGATTGAAGCATGTCAAATACAAGATAGAAGAACAACAGGAATTGGAGGACTGCGAGGACAGCAAAAGAAACTTACTCTTCCTCTTCCTCATCGGAGCTAAGCACGGAGAGGTCAAAGTCAGGCTCCCCTCCGGTGCGGCGAGGCGGAGGAGTAGGTTCCCTCGCCCGCTTGGCAGGAGCAGTAGTGGTGGACCGGGAAGACTCCGCTCCAGCTGCCGCAGTGGCGTGAGGCGCTCCCGCGGCAATGGTGCTTGCCGCGGTAGAGCGTGTCGCGCGGCTCGGCGGCTGTTGACCCGTCTGTTGCCCCGCTACGTCTGCGGCCCTGCGAAGACGCCTTCTTGGCGGGGCCGGGGGCTCCGCCTGCGGCAAGCTATCTGAAGGCTCGGGCTCTTCCTCGCTGGGCTCGCTCGGCTCAGCTTCAGGGCCGGCAAGATCTTCCTCGCCGGCGAAATCCTCACGCTCGGCAAGGCTTGCCGCCTCTGCTGCCTCTGCCTCCTCCACGGTGAACCCGAATGTGCCCGCGGCAGCTGCTGCCGCAGCCTCTTCCGCCCTAGTGGCGATGCGCTGCAGCTCCTCGTCGGTGGTGTCGCGGGTGAGGCTCTTCTGCTCATCACGCGGACCGACACTTCCACCAAGTCATCGAAGAACGCTTGCACGACGTCATCCGAAGGCTCTTGCCAAGTTGGAACGATTCCGTATGAGTCGCACAACGACATCATGGCGCGGATCCGGTCAAGCGAAGAATTATTGCACAATGGAACTACGCCCCTCGGCAGCGTGAATGGGTGCTGGGGATCGCGTTTGAACAACTCCAGGAGCATCGCATCCAGCTCCAGGACGGTGAAATTGAAGTTGAGGCCTGGCCGCAGCCTCATGATGTCCGCCCAGTTCTTGAACTCCTAGGCGGGCCTTCCCCTCTCCTGCAGGGGGGCGATGCGGCGGCGAAGGAAATCTGTGCCGACAACGCCTACTGTGAGCCCGGCAAGCCTGAGGCGAAGGATCCTGGTGATGGCGATCTTCAGCCTCTCGTCCTCAGGGGCCACGTTGCTCCAATCGTGGCCGCGCACTATGGGGGCTTGGCGCAGGGCAGTGAACGGCTGCGGGTTCTCCTCAACGATCCAACACCACTCCGCTCTCCACTCCTCCCACTTGCTGCGGAGCTCACCCTCCAGATACGCCTCCTTCTTGCCGACTCTCGAGATCCAGGCGATCCCTCCGGCAAGCGGCTCTCCTCTCTCGACCCAAGGCATGAAGAAGTGGCGGAAAAGGGCTACGTTGGGGTGGACTCCGACAAAGTTTTCGCACAAATGTGCGAAAACTGCCATGGTCAGAACGGTGTTGGGGGTGAAATCAAGGAGTCGGAGCCCGTAGGTGTTCATTATGTCGCAGAAGAACTCCGAGAAGGGCGGGCAGAGCCCGCAATAGAAGAACAGCGTGAAGAATGGGTACCCGTTTGGAGCCAATTCCGAAGCAGCGGCTGGGAGTACCCTCGTGCGCGGATGCGCTCGCGTCTCCGTCGACCAGAAGAGGTAGAAGTACTCCCTCAGATCCTTCACGCCGAGTTGGGGGGAGAAGATCGCCCGCTCCTTTTGCAGCGCCGCGAGCCGCTGCACCTCGGCTGACTTCACGCCCTTCCCCTTGTCGGCTTTCGGAGCCATGGCGGAGGTGGTGGGGGAGGTCGACGGTGTTGGTCATGCTGGTGGCAATGGGGGGGCGGAGCGCTGCTCTCTCTCGGCTTGGAGAAGAAGGGGGGAGCGGCGGAGGTTTGCAAAGATGGAGTAGTAGCAACCGGCAAGGGGGAACGAACTGCCCCTGTTTCCCCTGCTTATAAAGAGGGAGGGGGCGGACGTTTCGCCCTTCCGAATAAAGAAACCACCCACGATCTCTCCCACGACACCGCATTCGACGCGTGCCGTTAGGGAGGGCACGGTGGATACGGAGCCAGATACGGCGTGGCCCAGTCCGCGTGTGCCCGTGCCCTGTTTTGGTCCTGGCCCAACAGCGCTCGGCACCGTGTATGGCCCAGGCCCGGGGGCTCCTGTCGGTGTACTAGAGTAGGGGTACCCTAGTACCCCGAACTTGTGCACGGGCAGTCGCAGCACCCCGCGGCAAGGCTTGCCGGGCACGGCCAAGGTCCTCCATGGTTCCTTTGGAGCCATTCAAGAACAAAGTATTTAAGCTCAGGAGACAAGGCCCCAGCGAGAGGAGCTTGCCAGGAAGGCCAACCAAGGCATTTCAAGGAACTTGCCGCGACGCGCCACGCGTCCCGGCAAGGCTCGGCGGGTGACAAGCTTCCGGGCCCGACAAGACAACGGCCACGGCAAGGCGCTTGCCGCGGCAGGCGGCCACTCTGTGCCCGCGCTCCAGCGCTTCCACCAACGTGTCACCCTGAGGGTTTTTCCAGGCATGCGTGGCGGGAGGCTGTGCAGCCAGGGGTGCACGGTGGCATGCGATGCTGACAAGATCGCCATCATGGCAGGCGGTGGCGCCCCTGACGGTCCCTTTCTGCACTGTTTGGGTGACCCAGACGGGCATTTACTGCCTTTGTCCCCTCCCGTCAGGGTTAGGTAGGAAACACTGTACAAGTAACTGTACCAACCACCTCGCTTTTTACATTTGTACCCTTCTCTGCGTTGCCACCTGTCGGTGACCCCTTTAGCGTATAAAAGGAGGCCCATGCGCAATGTAGGGGGGTTCGACTCTTTCGTAAGCCAGAAAACACTTAGCTCTCTCGGGCAGGAACATAATAGAATCAGACAAGCAGCAGTAGGAGTATTATCTCTCCGAAGAGCTCCGAAGCTGGGTAAACTGCTCGTGTCCCTCGCCTCGATCTGCTCTTCGTGCGATCTCCGCCCCCCGCCGAACCGAAAGGGGCTCGGTCCGCCGGCCCCATAGGTGTTCGCGGATCAGTTTCCCCGACAAATAGCTTTATACGATCTTGTTAAGGAAGCAATAAAAGCGACGGACTGCATAATAAAGGTCCATATGCAAGTGCAATATAAAGTGACGTTCATTCGCATTAAGATTTTGTGCATCCAACCCTAAAAGCGCATGACAACCTCTGCTTCCCTCTGCGAAGGGCTTATCTTTTACTTTATGTCTTTTACTTTTATGCAAGAGTCAAGGTGATCTTCACCTTTCCCTTTTTCATTTTATCTTTTGGCAAGCTGCTCGTGTTGGGAAGATCCTGATATATATATATCCAATTGGATGTAAGTTAGCATGAACTATTATTGTTGACATCACCCAAAGGTGAATACATTGGGAGGCAACACTATAAGCCCCTATCTTTCTCAGTGTCCAATTGAAACTCCATAACCATTAGTATTGCGTGAGTGTTAGCAATTGTAGAAGACTGTATGATAGTTGAGTATGTGGAGTTTGCTATTCCTGAAAATAAGATGAATTGCAATTGTTTGATGACTGAGAACATAGTTTGCTAGTTTTCAAGAATGTTTATGGTCTATGCTTTGACATGTGAATTGCTTGTTACTTTATCGTGAGATGTTTTATGAGATGAACTACTGTTATGACATATTATCATGCTAGAAAAGGTGATTGAAATTATCATTGATCAAACTTGTGCACCTTCTAGCATTCACACTTCATAAATTCTTTCTTTTATCATTTACCTACTCGAGGACGAGTAGGAATTAAGCTTGGGATGCTGATACGTCTCCAACGTATCTATAATTTATGAAGCACTCATGCTATTTTATTATCTGTTTTGAATGATTATGGGCTTTATTATACACTTCTATATTACTTTTGGGACTAACCTATTAACCGGAGGCCCAGCCCATATTGCTGTTTTATTGCCTGTTTCAGTATTTCGAAGAAAAGGAATATCAAACGGAGTCCAAACGGAATGAAACCTTCGGCAACGTGATTTTTTGGAAGAATATGATCCTGGAGACTTGGAGTTCACGTCAGAAGATCCTTGAGGAGGCCAGGAGATAGGAGGGCGCCCCCCCACTGGGCGTGCCCCCCCGTCTCGTGGGCCCCTCGAGGCTCCCCCGACCGACTTCTTTCGCCTATATAAGCCTATGTACCCTAGAAACATTGAATATCAAGATAGATCAGGAGTACCGCAGCTGCAAGCCTCTGTAGCCACCAAAAACCTCTCGGGAGCTCGTTCCGTCACCCTGCTGGAGGGGGAACCCATCACCGGTGGCCATCTTCATCATCCCGGCGCTATCCATGACGAGGAGGGAGTAGTTCACCCTCGGGGCTGAGGGTATGTACCAGTAGCTATGTGTTTGATCTCTCACTCTCTCGTGTTCTCGACTTCACACGATCTTGATGTATCCCGAGGTTTGCTATTATATTTGGATCTTATGATGTTTCTCCCCCTCTACTCTCTTGTGATGAATTTAGTTTCCCTCTTGAAGTTATCTTATCGGATTGAGTCTTTGATTTGAGAACACTTGATGTATGTCTTGCCGTGTTTATCTGTGGTGACAATGGGATATCACGTGCCACTTGATGTATGTTTTGGTGACCAACTTGCGGGTTCCGCCCATGAACCTATGCATAGGGGTTGGCACACGTTTTCTTGACTCTCAGGTAGAAACTTTGGGGTACGCTTTGAAGTACTTTGTGTTGGTTCGATGAATCTGAGATTGTGTGATGCATATCGTATAATCATGCCCACGGATACTTGAGGTGACAATGGAGTATCTAGGTGACATTAGGGTTTTGGTTGATTTGTGTCTTAAGGTGTTATTCTAGTACGAACTCTCTAATAGATCGATCCGAAAGAATAACTTTGAGGTGGTTTCGTACCCTACCATAATCTCTTCATTTGTTCTCCTCTATTAGTGGCTTTGGAGTGACTCTTTGTTGCATGTTGAGGGATTGTTATATGAACTATCTATGTTATTATTGTTGAGAGAACTTGCACTAGTGAAAGTATGAACCCTATGCCTTGTTTCCTATCATTGCAATACCGTTTACGCTCACTTTTATCATTAGTTGCCTTGCTGTTTTTATAATTTCAGATTACAAAAACCTTTATCTACTATCCCTATTGCACTTGTATCACCATCTCTTCGCCGAACTAGTGCACCTATACAATTTACCATTGTATTGGGTGTGTTGGGGACATAAGAGACTCTTTGCTATTTGATTGTAGGGTTGTTTGAGAGAGACCATCTTCATCCTACGCCTCCCACGGATTGATAAACCTTAGGTCATCCACTTGAGTGAAATTTTCTACTGTCCTACAAACCTGTGCACTTGCAGCCCCAACAACGTCTACAAGAAGAAGGTTGCGTAGTAGACATCAGTGTCTTATGCAAACATATCACACATGCATCTTCGACAACGGAGGAAAGGTGAGGAGATAGTGTGTGGTTGTTTGGAACCGAGAGAGGAAGACTTGTAGCACGTGGCCAAGAGGGGTCTGACAAACAAGGGAGAGAGGCCGAGAGAGACGTACGGAGAAAAAGCAGACATGGGGAGGAGAGAGTGTATGTTTGTCATAGGGAGATCCCCTGGAGATCGTTATGGGATTACATGGGTGGGTGATCGAGTGACAAGGTGTGTGCGCGATAGAAGATGCCCCGAGAGATATAGAGATAGATGTATGGATGGAAAGAGAAAATACATGTGTTCCTGATGGCTAGTAAGATATAATCATACTTAGGAGGGAGGGGAGTGCTTGCGCCTATGGCCATGTTTGGATACTCTAACTTAGTTAGAGGTTAGAGTTAGATTCTAACCCTGTACTAACTCTAAGTAAAGAGGTGTTTGGATGGCATGGTTAGATGGAGCGCGGATATGGCGAGGCACCTTCATGGGCGGTGCAAGAGGGAGGGAGAGAGAGGACGAGAAGCTTCGAGGAAGTGGGGAGGGATCTGCTGCGGGGAGAGCGAGAGAAAAAAGTGTTTATTAGTGGTCCTGAGAAGAACTAACCCAAATAAGCACCTCTTGGATGGGTTAGTTTTTTTGGATGGGTTAGATGCATCTAACCCAAACTAACCCTCCTATTTGGATATTTTTGGGTTAGTTGACTCCAAACTAACCCAAAGTAACTCTAACCCATGGATCCAAACAGAGCCTATGATGGAGTGAGGGATTATAGTACTTAGGGGGGGTGCGTTTCACATGGAGAGAGAACAAGGGCGAAGAGTGTTGGATGGGTCTATATGTATAGTGCGAACGAGACATGTGTATGTGTGAACCAGGGAGATATAAGGCTAGTTTGGCTTATGTCCTGAGCATCTTTTGCCTGGCCTGGGGTTGTGGCTGGATTTCATGCATGCTTGTTTGGTTGTTACCCTGTGAAAAAGAAAGTCCGCCTGGCCTGGGTTCCCTTGCACTTTAATTAGCCTGGCTGAACTCCAGACACTGCAAGTAGCCTAGCCCAAGCGACCGATTTCGAACGCCTGGCCGTGCCTGGTCGTGCGGCCACGAGGCTAACAGCAACATGGATGGATATTAGCATTAAATAATTGATGCATGGATTGATTGATGGGACGTTGACGCTTTGCCTGGCCTAGGCATGAACCAAATGCTTTAGCACCACACAAGCCTGGCTAGGCAGAAATATTTTACATATCACGTCCACACCAGGCAGTACTGGCCATCGAGGCATGAGGGTCAGGTCACAAACCAAACTGACCAATAAAGTTTGAGAGAGATTGAGGAGCCCCGATAAGGCTGAGTGGTGCGTCAGATAGCTGAGAGGGGGAAAGAGATATTCCATCCGCTCGATAATGCAGTGCATGTAAATTTTTTAGAAGTCAAACTTTGGAAACTTTGATTAGGTTTACGCAAATGTTATTTATATCTACAATACCAAAGATACATCATACAAAACTACATCTCATGGTGAATCTAATGGTATATGTTTGCCGTACTAGATGTAATTATTTTTCTCCACGTACATGGTCAAACTTTGTGACGTTTGACTTTTCAATAAATCTATATGCTATGGACCAAGGAGAGTGCCTTAGTCAAGACAGATCAAGTGCGTGTGAAGGAGAATGAGTAAGTGTGTAAAAAGAGTATGTGTGTGAAAGAGAAAGTGACAACAAACGATAAATTAGAGAGAGTGTGTGTTTTTTCGTTTGTTATGCGAACATATCACGCATGCATCTCTGAGATGGAAAAGCGAGGTGAGGAGATACACGAAGATAGCTAGTGTGTGATTGTTTGCAACGGAGAGAGACACCCCTGTAGCACATGTCCAATAGAGGTCTGGTCAACAAGGAAAAAAGGTCGAGAGGGACACATGGATGGCTTGGACGCATGGGGAGGGAGAGAGGGTGTGTTTGTGATAGAGAGATCCCCTCGAGATCGTGAGGGGACTATATGGGTGGGAGACCGAGGGAGTGCATGCGCGATAGAAAGATGCCTCGAGAGAAATCGAGATAGACCATGCACATGTTTGTGATGGAGACTAAGATTAGCTAATCATATACATATAGGGGGGACTGCGTGTGCCTACAATTGAGTGAGGGACCATCATACTTGGCCAGCTGGGCATGAGATTGTGTGTGTGTGCGTGTGAGATGGAGAGAGAATGAGGGAGAGAGATAGAGTTTTAGATGGGCCTATTTAGTGCGAGTGAGATATGCATGTGTATGTGTGACCCAGGTGGATGGAGAGTTTGAGAGAGGGGGGAAAAGCTCCAAGACGACATAGTGGTGCGTGAGAGAGTTACGGGCAAAGAGCCAAGGAATCTGTGTGCGTACGATGAGTGCACCCAAGATATCTAGCTTGGACTAGCTATAGTATCATACATAGTGTGCGAGAGAGACCTATAGATGGTGTATGTATGCATGCGAACTAGAAAGACCCCCCCCACACACACACAAAGAGAGAGAGAGAGAGATGGAGAGAAAGGGAGACGGACCAACAAGGTTTTTGTGTCGGATGCGTGCGACAGAATTGAAAATTGTCGGAGAGAGAGAGAGAGAGAGAGAGAGAGAGAGAGAGAGAGAGAACATGAGTCCAGGAGAGGGGGGGTCGCGTTTTATGCATCAAATAC
>NC_057810.1:405048709-405049875 GCF_018294505.1 Triticum aestivum | reverse complement strand
ACTAGCTATAGTATCATACATAGTGTGCGAGAGAGACCTATAGATGGTGTATGTATGCATGCGAACTAGAAAGACCCCCCCCACACACACACAAAGAGAGAGAGAGAGAGATGGAGAGAAAGGGAGACGGACCAACAAGGTTTTTGTGTCGGATGCGTGCGACAGAATTGAAAATTGTCGGAGAGAGAGAGAGAGAGAGAGAGAGAGAGAGAGAGAGAGAGAACATGAGTCCAGGAGAGGGGGGGTCGCGTTTTATGCATCAAATACTGATATAAACCATGTTTCGATATAAACTTGCATTCAAATATTTAAATTGGAGAACATGTTATCTGCAATCCACACATGAAAGGATATATGCGTATATCAAACAAGTTCATTAATTTGACTTTCAACATGTACATGGAGTACTATAATACTGTACAACATGCTACTCGATTGAGGTGTTCAATTTTGGATTTAGTTCACTATTTTGACCTACTGAACGAGCTATTTCATTGAATCGAGATATTTCATTTTGGGTTTGATTCGCGTTTTTGAGTGGGTCAACTATTTGTCATATAGTAAATCGCTAGCAACGAGTAGGTAAAAACACATTACTCCCGAGCATCATCTCTCCATCTAAAAAAGAAGTGGCAAGCTAATATTTCAAAATTTGATTCGAATCAACTTGTTAAGGTAGACGTGGATGCTCGTTCTCCCAAAATTTGAATGAACCGTTAAACATCCTCTCTGCTCGGTGGAATTCGCCCGAGCAAATAAATGGGAGACGCGAAATTACCGTCCTATGTGGTACACGCATCAATTGGGCCATTGTACATCGAGGGTAGGTTCATAACTTCATCCAAGCGCGCCTTCACGTCGGTCGAAATGACATGTGCCGAATAATTCATAAACCATGGTCGGCAAAACACACTCTCCTCGCCGTAAATAGCTCGCACCCACTATTTCAAAACACGCTCTCCTTGCCCGAAATCGCTCGCGCCCATTATAGTTCAAAACACGCCCTCCTCGCCTGAAATCGCTCCCGCCCACTATTCGGGGAGAAGCAAAGTTACTCTACTATCCCCGACCATCAGTACACAGACCCAAGCCGAGAAGCCTATAGGCAAGGGTAGAACTGTAACTCCCCCTCACATTTCCGACAAATGCGTCCGTAAGACATGGTT
>NC_057810.1:405039703-405048567 GCF_018294505.1 Triticum aestivum | reverse complement strand
TGGGCGCCAAATCACCTTCTTCCCGGGAAGCTCCCTTCTCCCGAGCCGCGAAACCTCAGCCCCACCTCCATGGCGCCCCCACCGCACCAATTTCACAGCCGCCCTCCTCCCTAATGCCGGAGACGCTGTCCAATTGCCGTCGTGCACTGGGCCGTATGCCTCTCACTCCGTGCTATTGGTGTTGCCTCGACGACGGCTGCGTGAACCGTACCGGAGCCGATTCACCCCCGCCGTTGTTCAAGGTGCCGGAGTGGCTCCAACTTCGGATATGTCCAGAGTCTGGCGCTGCTTCCTGATACGTCTCCAACGTATCTATAATTTTTGATTGCTCCATGCTACTTTATCTACTGTTTTGGACTATATTGGGTTTTATTTTTCACTTTTATATTACTTTTGGGACTAACCTATTAACAGGAGGCCCAGCCCAGAATTGCTGTTTTTTGCCTTTTTTAGTATTTCAAAGAAACAGAATATCAAACGGAGTCCAAACGGAATGAAACCTTCGGGATCGTGATTTTCCAACCGAACATGATCCAGGAGACTTGGACCCTACTCCAAGAAGCTTCCGAGGAGGTCACGAGGGTGGAGGGCGCGCCCCCCTAGGCGCGCCCCCCTACCTCGTGGGCCCCTCGGAGCTCCACCGACGTACTCCTTCCTCCTATATATACCTACGTATCACCGTATGATCAAAGGAGGAGCCAAAAACCTAATTCCACCGCCTCAACCTTCTGTATCCACGAGATCCCATCTTGGGGCCTGTTCCGGAGCTCCGCCAGAGGGGGCATCCACCATGGAGGGCTTCTACATCATCACCATAGCCCCTCCGATGAAGTGTGAGTTGTTTACTTCAGACCTTTGGGTCCATAGCTAGTAGCTAGATGGCTTCTTCTCTCTTTTTGGATCTCAATACAATGTTCTCCCCCTCTCTCGTGGAGATCTATTCGATGTAATCTTCTTTTTGCGGTGTGTTTGTTGAGACTGATGAATTGTGGGTTTATGATCCAGTATTATCTATGGAAAATATTTGATTCTTCTCTGAATTCTTTTATGTATGATTGAGTTAACTTTGCAAGTCTCTTCGAATTATCCGTTTGGTTTGGCCAACTAGATTGGTAGTTCTTGCAATGGGAGAAGTGCATGGCTTTGGGTTCGATCTTTCGGTGTCCTTACTCAGTGACAGAAAGAGTTGCAAGGCACGTATTGTATTGTTGCCATCGAGGATAACAAGATGGGGTTTTTATCATATTGCATGAATTTATCCCTCTACATCATGTCATCTTGCTTAAAGCGTTACTCTGTTTTTAACTTAATACTCTAGATGCATGCTGGATAGCGGTCGATGAGTGGAGTAATAGTAGTAGATGCAGAATCGTTTCGATCTACTTGTTCCGGACGTGATGACTATATACATGATCATTGCCTAGATATACTCATAACTATGCTCAATTCTGTCAATTGCTCAACAGTAATTTGTTCACCCACCGTAGAATACTTATGCTCTTGAGAGAAGCCACTAGTGAAACCTATGGCCCCCGGGTTTATTCTCATCATATCAATCTATATCACTTTATTTACTTGCTTTGTTATTACTTTGCCTTTACTTTTTACTTTGCATCTATCTATCAAAAATACCAAAAATATTATCTCTATCAGATCTCACTCTCGTAAGTGACCGTGAAGGGATTGACAACCCCTAAGCATTGGTTGCGAGTTGCTATCGTGTTGTGCAGGTACGAGGGACTTGCACATGACCTCCTACTGGATTGATACCTTGGTTCTCAAAAACTGAGAGAAATACTTATGCTACTGTGCTGCATCATCCTCTCCTCTTCGGGGAAAACCAACGCAAGCTCGAGACGTAGCACTTCCGCATAGCCGTCGACCGTCGCGACATCGCTCTTTCCCTGCCGCCGGTCACCACCGCAACCGCGCCAGCCTCACTGACATCGCAGCTGGACCTACCTACTTCACCATGCCGCCAGATAGGTCGCACCCTCATCTCAAATCACTTTATTTAGGCATCAGTTGTCTGAATTTTTATTCTAGGCCAATCGATTCCCAATGGAAAGTAGCACCCCACAAGGCGGCGGAGGTCCTAGGCTGCCGGTTGGCTGGTGTCTAACGTAAGGGTGTGGGGCCGCAAGTTCACCGCGGAAGCAGCGCTTAGATGGCTATCTTTTAGAGTTGTGTGGGTTGAAGGTACTGCCGCCGCCGAATCTGGATGACGGGGAGTCTTTGTGGATTGGCCCAGGGGCGGCACAACCACGGCAGTGCGGTGGGGCGGGGAGCGGGGTTTTGGCCGGGGCCATGGACGGCGGAGGCAGGCTGCTCTGCCGTTGGTCGCTGGCTCTTCGGGGAAGATTCGAACAGTGTCAGTCGAGAGGCACAAGACGGTCATCAAGCCATCAGGCGTAGATCGGACAGTACCAAAATAAAATAAAATCGTGTGACCCCAATTTAGTCTTCAGTTAACAGACGTGTGACCACTCTCGTAACTTGCTGTTGATCTCTTAGTGTATTTCTTAAGATCAAAGAGATATGTCGTTCTTAACATTATGCGTTATCTGCATCTTCCGACACACCATCTTCCGACTCACCGCAGCTGCTCCAACAAGGGAAGCATACACCAGAAGGGAGCTATAGTACCCACTCAACAGTTCCCTGCATCGAATGTGCATGCCCGACATGGATAGCCACAAAAAACTGCAGGGCCATCGACAAGTCAGCACATGATGCTCACTCCTATGGATGGCAGCCAGATAGGTTGTACCCTCATCTTACTTGTGTGCAACATTTATGGCTTTGTTATTCATCTAAGCATGGAAAATAGATCATCACATTTCACTGTATATTCATGTTGATCTCTTACGGGTCTTGTTCAGGAGTTCACGCTATTCCATAGTTCAGCTAAGATACTTGTTCTTTAGGTAACGCTGTTCCATAGTTATCATCCATCAGCCAATGCTATCCCACAGGCTGGTGATTATAGTATTATACCACTTCTAGTATTACCTATGTTCTTTAATACTTTTGTGTGCCATCTAGTTAATCTCGAGTACAAATGATACATATTCTATAGCTTTCATCTGTGTTCTCCCTTTAGTTTATGAGACCTGTTGCTGCTAGTTAACCCCGGTCCTACTATTTATGTCGTCTCCTACAGGCACTCATTACATAAATCTAACTACTAGTTGTCTTCCATGCATGTCAGATATAATTGCACACACTGATATATCCACAAGAACCTCACGGAGCAATGTAAAGGCCAATAAACTTGATGTCAATGATACCCAATATGATGGAACATGTAAAGGCAGTTCTTCAGAAGACTTGCAGAAAGATGATGAATCCTCTTCACCCCACAAGGTCCTTGCTCTAACTTGGCCTGTGATATGGGTACAACATGCATATAATGTCCTGGACTTTATCTACTCTGTTGCAATGCCATGTGCTTAGCATGCTGATCATGCATGTAAATATGTCATGCCTTCCTGTTCTTCAGTACCTATTCCATTCATGATAACATGTTTTCAAATTCATGTACTGTCATTCTACTCTATCGCAATGCCATCTGCTTAATTTGGATATCATGCTTCTGAATATCTTATGCATTATTATTCATCAGTATGTACTTCATCTGTCTGCCATACCATGTTTTTTTACATTGAAGTGTTGTTCTAGTGCTCTGTTGCAATGCCATCTTATTTTCCCAATCATACACGTGTATGTTGCCTTAGTTATTTCTGTACGTATTCCGCTAGCATATAGTTTTACATTCAACTAGTTTTTTTGCTGTGTTGTCCTGTCGTATCCCTAGCTCTTACACCATACTCCCTCCGTCCGGATCACATGTTGCCGAAATGGATAAAAAGGATGTATCTAGAACTGAAATATGCCTAGACCCATCCATTTTTTTCCGGATGGAGGGAATACATGTCAATATGTCATGCCTTTCTATTCTTCGGTACCTATTCCATCTCTCTACTGTCGCCTGTTTTATAATTAAAGCACCATTCTTCTATACAAGGCATGCAAGGGGAAGACGACTATGTTAGAATCTGAAGGGTTACAAACAAGGCCTTTGCAAAAGATCCAAACGCTAGGAGATAATAAACCAACTCCAGTTTTTATAGATACTGCTCCAGCACAGAGAAACTCAACTCCTACTGATAATAAGCAGATCCCAGTGGCCAAAGAACTAGTCCGCTCCAGTGCAGCAAAAATATGTCAACTCAATTCTAAGAAGCGTGTGCGTATCCTTGCATCATGAAATTTTATAGCATGCTGATCATATTTTCTACATGTTTCTTACCCATCTCTCTTTTAGAAAATAAGCTTAACAGATAGAAGAATTTCTGCAATGGTATCGTTTATGAGGAAAGATTCTTGCAGGAATTCTCTGTGCTCCAATGTAGATGTAAGTACCTGTTGTATATCACTATATTTTTACATCAGCATGTATTTTGTTAATCGGCGTGAATCCAACCTTTATCTGATCTAAATTTAGTTGTAGCAAAATGTATGATTAAAGGCCACAATGTTGATTTTTGTAAGGAAAACTGCCTGGTAGTTTTGCATCCTGAGTTGCATGAGTGTACTATCTCATATCATTGGGTTTGAATACTTTGGTTCTGCAGTGGGTTTTTTAGTGTTTTTTTTACTGTGTTGTCCTATCGTATCGCTAGCTCTTACATCATACTCCCTCCGTCCGGATTAAATGTCGCAGAAATGGATAAAACTAGATGTATCTAGAACTGAAATACGCCTAGACCCATCCATTTATTTCCGGATGGAGGTTATACATGTTGATATGTCATGCCTTTCTATTCTTCAGTACCTATTCCATCTCTGTTGTAGCATGTTTTATAACTGAATCACCATTCTTCTATATAAGGCATGCAAGGGGAAGACGGCTATGTTAGAATCTGAAGGGTTACAAACCAGGTCTTTGCAAAAGATCCAAACGCCAGGAGATAATAAACCAAATCCATTTTTCATAGATACTGCTCCAGCACAGCGAA
Organism: Triticum aestivum; assembly: GCF_018294505.1. Lineage (NCBI taxonomy): Eukaryota > Viridiplantae > Streptophyta > Magnoliopsida > Poales > Poaceae > Triticum > Triticum aestivum. Next base: position 405,043,546 of record NC_057810.1, on the reverse strand, counting down.
ACCCAACTCCCACTGATAATAAGCAGATTCCAGTGGCCAAAGAACTAGTCCGCTCCAGTCCAGCAAAAGAATGTCAACTCCATTCTAAGAAGCGTGTGCGTATCCTCACATCATGAAATTTTATAGCATTCTGATCATATTTTCTACATGTTTCTTACTCATCTCTCTTTTAGAAAATAAGGTTAAATGATACAAGACTTCCTCCATTGGGATCATATTCGAGGAAAATATCTTGCGGGAATTCTCTGTGCTCCAATGCTGATGTAAGTACCTATTGTATATCACTGTATTTTTACATCAACATGTATTTTGTTAATCGGCGTGAATCTAACCTTTATCTGATCTAAAATTAGTTGTAGCAAAATGTTAAAGGCGCCAATGTTGATTTTTGTAAGGAAAACTGTCTGGTAGTTTTGCATACTGAGGCATGAATGTACTATCTCATATCACGCACATTACTGAATTGTAGTGCTTCTCTGGTTGCCCATTCATTCATTGTGTCAACGTTGCTTTCGTACTACCTTACCTGGCTGATGATAGCTGTGCCATATTGTGTTAATTTGGTGTAGGCTAGTTGCCCAAATGTTCGTTGTGTCAATGTTGCTTTCCTATTATCTGACTTGGCCAATGATAGCAATGCTAGTGTGATAATTTTGTGCAGGCTGCTGAAGATAAGAAGACAAACTCTGAAAACAGCAAGGCAACCCCATTGTTTCTTTCCAGTAAATCTAGGCCAGGTAATATGGCAATAACTCATGATTAATCTGTTTGGTTCCTGTCCTAATTTATGTTATGATGCAGCGGTCGAGACACTCTCCATTATCAATAATACAAGCCTGCCAAAATCGCCATCTGAATCTGTTCAGTATCCTCTATCTCGAATGCAACGGAATAAATGTATGTTTGTGAACCAATTAATGGCTGAAGCAATGATGGAAATGGTGGATGAATCAGAGGTGTAGAGTCATGCGACACAACAACAGATCAATGTTTTCAGAGACAGTGTAGCAAAGCAGCAAGAACTTGCCCACATGCTTATGGGCATCATCTGTGCTGAGATTGCAGATTGTGACGTTGTAGATGGTTAGGTTCTGCTCATTTATTTGCACTGGCATCAATCTTTGATTGCCCAGTGGATGTAATTTCCTGTAATATATGCTAAATGTGCAACGTTATTCCCTGTATGCCGTACCTTTGCTTGATCGGTTTTGGTGCTGTGCATAATTGCTCGTCGTAATGGGCTCAAATTACCTAATTTGGCTTAAAGACATGTAAAAACTTTAGTGGGCCCATTAAGTTAATGGGACGTTGCTAGGCCGAAAGTTAATGGTCGGCCCTCTTACCTCCCGGGTCGTTAACAGGCCGACATCGAAGTGGGCAACATGTGGCCCCAATTTATTTCATGGGCTGTTAACAGGCTGTTACTAAGTTTGGGCTACATATGGCCCAACTATACTGTAGGACTTTAGCAGGCCGAAAGAGACAGCGGGCTTGTACTGGACCATGAAGAGCATGGGCCGCTAAGAGGCCAAAAGTTAGGTCATATTGTAAATGGCCCAACTGTGTTGTGGGCCTTTAGCAGGCTGAAAGAGAAACCGGTCTGGTATTGGACCATGAAGGGCATGGGCCATTAAAAGGCCAAAACTAAGGTCCGACTACAAATGGCCCAACTCATTTATGGTCCGTTAACAGGCTGAAAGGCACACAGGGCCGGGAAATGTCCCAACACTTAAATGGGTCGCTAAAAGGCCAAAACTCAGGCCCGACTACAAATGGCCCAACTGATTTATGGGCCGTCAACATGCTGAAAGTGACACCAGGCCAGAAATGGGCCGTTAACAGGCCCAAATCACATCGGGCCAATAGTGAGCCCAAATATATAGCGGGCTGTTAACGGGCTCGAACTTACGATGGGCTGCAATGGTGTCAAATCTTTAACGAGCCATTGACGGGCCGAATTGGCACATCTCGTATGGGCCGTGGGCTTAAATGGACCTGACATAAGTAGGCCTTATATGGGCCGACCTGCTAATTTTTACTGGGCCGGCCTTTTTCACCAGAATGGGCCACTGTTGGGTCGTGCCACGTGTTGACCTATCATAGGCGCCTCCTGTCCAATGAGTGGATGACATCTGTCCCAACGTTGAGGCAACACGTGTTTCCTGCGGCCAATTATGATTTTACACGTGGAAAATCCCCATTGGTCCGGGCTGTTAACGGGTTATCGGATCCAAAACCGGACCCGATAGCTTAACGGCGTTCTGTTACGGTGGATGCCACATGTCGGTCACCCTTGACAAAAGCACTTCTGTGATGCGCGATTTATTGTCATGGAAGTGGACACTTCCGTGATGATAATTTTGGTAATGTCATGGAACACTTGTACGACAGCACAGGTATGACTATCTTGATTCTGTCATAATATCATCATGGACGTACATGCATGACAAAAAACGCAACCTACTGTGACAAACACGTATCATCATGGAAGTGTATTTTTTTGTAGTGAATATAAGTGGGGTGCTGTCCGATTTCTCCGGCACCACCACGTTTTTCAAGGACTTTGCTGGTGCTCCTTCAGGTTCAGCAATCACCCTCTTCCTTTTTGATGTCTGATGCACAATAACAACATTTGAGTGAAAAAACATGGTATGATGACAGATGGAATATGTATTGATAATGGATGGGCATGGCATCTCAACATATATGATGAGTAAACTAAGAAGATGGCGGTGCAACAAAGTAGAAGAAATGCAAGACAACATATGCAAGATACGCGCAATCAATAAAACCTTGCCAAATTAGAACATGCACCTTGATGGGTGAACAGGACAGACCATCTGCCTTTGACTCCTCGAGGTTAGAATAGTCATTAGGATCATATTCTGAACAAGAATCAACAGGTGGGGAGCGTGTGAGTTTCATTGCATCCAGAATGGCACTCAATGCCTTGGTGCCAATTTTGTAAGTCATTGCAGTGTTTAGCTTCAAGAGTGGACTGCTGTGCGACACAAAGCAGCTACACAGATCATAGTGTAGATATAATGGGAAAACCGTAAGCATTAGAGTAAAATCAGCAAAGTGGAACTTGCTGGAATATATGTGCTAGTACTGCCGATACGGCTAGAAAGGCTTCGGATACCAGTTCTCTTCAACTAAAGGTGTGGTACTGTTAATATCAGTGTAACTCTCAAAGGTGACACAGCTCCTTGCATTTCCTTGCTATTATTATAGGATTCAAGTGGGCAGGCCACTACAAATCCTATTCCTATGTTTACAAAATCCTACGAATAGAAGAGGCTCAAAATGTCCATCACAACTGACCTTATAGACCTCTACACTACAAATGTCCCTGCTCATCTTCAGTACAAGGAACATACTGTACTACTATCATACTCCCTGCATTCCAAAATATAAGTCTTGGTAGAGATTTCCACTATGGATCACATACAGATGTATCCAGATACATTTTAGAGTGTAGATTCACTTATTTTGCTCCATATGTAGTCCATGCTGGAATCTATACAAAGACTTGTATTTAGGAACGGAGAGAGTACTTATTAAAGAAGAACAGAAGAGGAACATGGTAAAGAAGAGCAAGCAGATTTTGGATAATAAAATGTTCGTTGCGCAGTGTCCACACATGATGAACCAGAGCGCATTAAGAATGCAACTCCCTGCTCTCTCTCGACCATTTCAGGCGGTTGGATGAAGATCCTACGTCTCATAATCCTTCTTCTTCCTCGTATCTGATTCTTCCCATACAGAACACCACACGGGCCGCCGGCCAGACCACCGACCCCCACCGCCTGTGTTCCTCCGCCACCCCCACCCCCACCCCCA
>NC_057810.1:405010741-405039533 GCF_018294505.1 Triticum aestivum | reverse complement strand
CCCGAGCCCCTTCATTTGCACCGGCGAACTCCGGCGAGCTCTAAAAAATCGACTGACCCAATTTTGAAATTTAGTCTACTATGATTTAACTAGTGTGGAATTGATACGTCTCCAACGTATCTATAATTTATGAAGCATTCATGCTATTTTATTATCTGTTTTGAATAATTACGGGCTTTATTATACACTTTTATATTACTTTTGGGACTAACCTATTAACCGGAGGCCCAACCCATATTGCTATTTTATTGCCTGTTTCAGTATTTCGAAGGAAAGGAATATCAAACGGAGTCCAAACGGAATGAAACTTTCAGCAGCGTGATTTTTGGGAAGAATATGATCCTGGAGACTTGGAGTTCAAGTTAGAAGATCCTCGAGGAGTCTAGGAGATAGGAGGGCACCCCCCCTACTGGGCGTGCCCCCTGTCTCATGGGCCCCTCGAGCACCTCCTGAGTGACTTCTTTCGCCTATATAGTCCCACATACCCTAAAAACATCCACGGAAAAGATAGATCGGGAGTTCCGCCGCCGCAAGCCTCTGTAGCCACGAAAAACCTCTCGGGAGCCCGTTCCGGCACCCTGCCGGAGGGGGAACCCATCACCGGTGGCCATCTTCATCATCCCGGCGCTATCCATGACGAGGAGGGAGTAGTTCACCCTCGGGGCTGATGGTATGTACCAGTAGCTATGTGTTTGATCTCTCTCTCTCTCTCTCTCTTTCGTGTTCTCTCTATGGCACGATCTTGATGTACCGCGAGCTTTGCTATTATAGTTGGATCTTATGATGTTTCTCCCCCTCTACTCTCTTGTGATGAATTCAGTTTTCCTCTTGAAGTTATCTTATCGGATTGAGTCTTTAAGGATTTGAGAACATTTGATGTATGTCTTGCCGTGCTTATCTGTGGTGACAATGGGATATCACGTGCCACTTGATGTATGTTTCGGTGATCAACTTGCGGGTTCCGCCCATGAACCTATGCATAGGGGTTGGCACACGTTTTCGTCTTGACTCTCCGGTAGAAACTTTGGGGCACTCTTTGAAGTACTTTGTGTTGGTTGAATAGATGAATCTGAGATTGTGTGAAGCATATCGTATAATCATGCCCACGGATACTTGAGGTGACAATGGAGTATCTAGGTGACATTAGGGTTTTGGTTGCTTTGTGTCTGAAGGTGTTCTTCTAGTACGAACTCTTTAATAGATTGATCCGAAAGAATAACTTTGAGATGGTTTCGCAGCCTACCATAATCTCTTCGTTTGTTCTCCACTATTAGTGGTTTTGGAGTGACTCTTTGTTGCATGTTGAGGGATTGTTATATGATCTATCTATGTTATTATTGTTGAGAGAACTTGCACTAGTGAAAGTATGAACCCTAGGCCTTGTTTCCTACCATTGCAATACCGCTTACGCTCACTTTTACCACTTGTTACCTTGCTGTTTTTATATTTTCAGATTACAAAAACCTATATCTACCATCCACATTGCACTTGTATCACCATCTCTTCGCCGAACTAGTGCACCTATACAATTTACCATTCTATTGGGTGTGTTGGGGACACAAGAGACTTTTGTTATTTGGTTGCAGGGTTGTTTGAGAGAGACCATCTTCATCCTACGCCTCCCACGGAATGATAAACCTTAGGTCATCCACTTGAGGGAAATTTGCTACTGTCCTACAAACCTGTGCACTTGCAGGCTCAACAACGTCTACAAGAAGAAGGTTGTGTAGTAGACATCAAGATCTTTTCGGGCGCCGTTGCCGGGGAGGTGAGTTCTTGAAGGTATATCTTTAGATCTTGCAATTGAATCTTTTTTTTCTTGTTTTATCACTAGTTTAGTTTATAAAATAAAACTACAAAAAAATGGAATTAAGTTTGTCTCATACGCTTCATCTTTTTACTATCTTTCGTGAGTATGATGGGAAGGAAAATTGTGCTCAAGTGCTAGACAAAGAATGCATTAAAATGCTTGCTACTGAATCTTTGAATGATGAGCATGATTGCAATGTTGTTAGTATGAACTCTTTGAACATCCATAGTACTAATGATGATTGCACTAGTTATGATGAAAATGTCTCCTATAAGCATGTTGATTTTTTGGGAGTACATGTTTGCATGAACACACCAAATAGAGAAGATATATATTGCAAGAGGCATAAGCATTTAGAAACTAAATGGTTGCAAGAAAGGCTAGATGTGAGTGCTGAAAATTCAAAATTCCTTTGTCGTACTTGTGAACTTTTCAATGAACGTGGTCATTTACATCTCCGATGCAAATTGTTTCATGACCGAATCGTGTCCAAAAATTGTGATGATTTGATTTCCCTTGCACATTATAATGAACTTAGTTTGCTTTTGGGTTATGAAGAGTTGAAACGTTTAACTAAGCCTATTCCAGAATTTAATCTTGAGCATTTCCTTGGTATTGATCTAGAAAATATTTATATGTTTTGTGCGGAGAATTGCATTGAAAGTCCTTATATTGCCAATTACATAAAGAAAAGAAAGCAAACATAAGATGAAGAGAATACTAATGAAAGGGAAGAGACTTCCCAATCTCCTCCTATTATTTCTTATGATGAATCAGGTATCGAGGAGGAGCTTTCTATTCAACCAATCTCGTCCATAAGGAGCTCAAAGAGGAAGGTTGAACCCACACATAATGTGAAGAAGAAAAAGAAAAGAAGGAGCAACAAAGGTAAAAAGGTATCCCTCCCAAATGATGTTGCTCCTACTACTCATTGTGATGATGATAATTGCTATACTATGGGTGCTATCCATACTATTAATGATGAGAGTGATTATGCTTATGATATGAAAAGGCCCAAGCTTGGGGAAGCTATGTTTGATGAGGATGAAATATTTGAGAATATATTTGCTGAAATGAACATTTGTTCTAAGCTTGGGGATGCTTTTTTTAATGAAGATGATATTTTTAGCACCCCAAGTTTTGATATGCAAAGTTGTTATGATGATAGCATGCCTCTTACCTATAATGATTATATTGATGAAAGTGGGTTTGGAAGAGTGTCAACTTTAGAAAGTAGTGATCTCACTATATTGGAGGATGTTGAATCTTATTGTGATGAACATGAAAGTGGATTTGGAAGAGTGTCAACTTTATTTAGTGATGATTTCACTATTTTGGAAGAGGTTCCAATTGATTATGAGAACATAATTGCTACTTATGATGATTATTGTGATGAAACTTATGCTATAAAAAGTAGTGATGATTATATTTACAAATCTTGTCATGATTATGATTACCCTTTTTCTGAACATTACTCTTTTAATGTGGAAACAATTTTTAGTGTTCAAGTCTCTTATGATACTCCCACTACTATTCATGAGAAGAAATTTGCTTATGTGGAGAGTAGTAAATTTATGCTTGTAGATCATGAAAAGAATGCTTTAGGTTCTCGTTATATTCTTGAATTCATTCATGATGTTACTGAAAATTATTATGAGGGATGAACATATGCTTGTAGGAATTGCAATAATGTCAAGTTTCATCTCTATGTGCTTCAAGTTTTGAAGTTATGCTTGTTTTACCTTCCTATGCTAGTTGATTATTGTTCCCTTAAGTTGTTTGCTCACAAAATCCTTATGCATAGGAAATGAGTTAGGCTTAAATGTGCTAGTCATATGCTTCATAATGCTCCTGTTATGTTTCAAGTCTTATCTTTGACGTGAGCATCATTGCCATCATCATGCCTAGCTAGAAAGGCATTAAAGAAAAGCGCTTGTTGGAAGACAACCCAATATTTACCCTTACTGTTTTTGTGTGTTCACATGATTATGCTACTGTATTAATCATGTTTTATAGCTTTTGTTTCAATAAAGTGCCAAGTAAGACCTTTAGGATAGCTTACGGTGATAGTTGTGTTGATCCTGCTGAAAATCAGAAACTTTTGCACCCAGTAAATTAGTTTTGTTAATTCAAATGTGATTATGATCTGATTCTTTTTGCTCTGGATTGGTACACAAATTGCTTAGGACTTCCTAATTTGGTAGGATTTTTGGAGTTCGTAAGTATACGTTTGATACAGATTACTACAGACTGTTCTGTTTTTGATAGATTCTGTTTTCTATGTGTTGTTTGCTTATTTTGATGAATCTATGAGTAGTATCGGAGGGTATGAACCATAGATAAGTTGGAATACAGTATATATTACACCAATATGAATTTAGAATGAGTTCATTACAGTACCTAAGTGGTGGTTTTATTATCTTACACTAACGGAGCTTACAAGTTTTCTGTTGAGTTTTGTGTTGTGAAGTTTTCAAGTTTTGGGTAAAGATTCGATGGGCTATGGAATAAGGAGTGGAAAGAGCCAAAGCTTGGGGATGCCCAAGTCACCCCAAGGTAATATTCAAGGACGACCAAGAGCCTAAGCTTGGGGATGCCCCAAATGGCATCCCCTCTTTCGTCTTCGTTCATCGGTAACTATACTTGGAGCTATATTTTTATTCACCACATGATATGTGTTTTGCTTGGAGCGTCATTTTATTTTGATAGTATTTGCTTGCTGTTATTTATAATAATGTTTTGCATCTTTAGTTTCAATAAAAAAGTCAAGGATAGCCTTTGCCATGCTTATTTTGCTAGTATACATGTTGCTGTTTGAAAACAGAAAGTTTACCGCTGTTGCAAAAATTCCCTAGAAAAGTCAGAGAATGGTAGAATGTTGAAACCTTTTTCATAATAAGATCTGATGAATTTACTACAGTGGGAATTTTCTCTCATAATTTTTGGAGTTAGGGAAGTATTGATACTCTTGCATTCTCTACAAACTGTACTGTTTTGGCAGATTGCTGTTATGTTTGCATTGTTTGCATATGTTTGCTTGTTTAATGATTCTATTTGAGGATAGGAGTATTAAATATGCAGAGGCATTTAGTATGCAATGTTAAATAATAATTTTAGTGATTTGTTACAGTATAAAATGATAAGGTTTTGCATTGGTTTATACTAAGTTATCTCACGACTTCTTGTTGAGTTTGATGTGAATGAAGCTTTTGATAAAAAGAGAAACCATGATATGAGAGGAATTAAGGAGACACAAAATTTCAAGCTTGGGGATGCCCAAGGAACCCCAAGATAATATTTCAAGAAGTCTCAAGCATCTTAGCTTGGGGATGCCCCGGTAGGCATCCCACCTTTCTTCTTCAATCACTATCGGTTAGTATCGGTTGATCCTAAGTTTTTGCTTCTTCACATGCGTTGTGCTATCCTTGCAATGTCATTTTATTTTGCTTTGCTTGCTGTTTGAATACAATACCAAAATCTGAAATTCTTTAATGGGAGAGAGTCTTCGCATAGTTACATAATTATTTAGCTACTCATTGATCTTCACTTATATCTTGTTGGAGTAGTTTGTCATTTACTCATGTGCTTCACTTATATTCTATGAGTAAATTGTTGAATGAGTTGATTGTCATAAATCTGAAATTATATATGTTTCATTTGCTTGTCCCATGGGGAGTAATGACTTCACATCTAAGAAGTAGAGGTTGTAAATTTATTGAAGGTTAGCAAGCATTGTATTGGTCATTTGAATAATTCATGAAAGAATATTGAAGGAAGAGAGATTTCATATATAAATACACTATCCTAGAAAAAATTTATAATTGGGAGCACTCACTAAGTATGACATGATTAAGAGTTGATGTTGGACAAGGAAGACAACATAATGGTTTATGTTTTCCGACATCTCAGTTAAAGTATATTGTCATGGATCAATCAAACATGTTGAGCTTGCCTTTCCCCCTCATGCCAGCCAAAATTCCTTGCACCAAGTAGAGATACTACTTGTGCTTCCAAATATCCTTAAACCCAGTTTTGCCATGAGAGTCCACCATACCTACCTATGGATTCAGTAAGATCCTTCAAGTAAGTTGTCATCGGTGCAAGCAATAAAAATTGCTCTCTAAATATGTATGATCTTTTGGTGTGAAGAAAATAGCTTTATACGATCTTGTTATGGAAGCAATAAAAGCGACGGACTACATAATAAAGGTCCATATACAAGTGGCAATATAAAGTGACGTTCATTCGCATTAAGATTTTGTGCATCCAACCCTAAAAGCGCATGACAACCTCTGCTTCCCTCTGCGAAGGGCCTATCTTTTACTTTATGCCTTTTACTTTTATGCAAGAGTCAAGGTGATCTTCATCTTTCCCTTTTTCATTTTATCCTTTGGCAAGCACCTCGTGTTGGGAAGATCCTGATATATATATCCAATTGGATGTAAGTTAGCATGAACTATTATTGTTGACATCACCCAAAGGTGAATACGTTGGGAGGCAACACTCTAAGACCCTATCTTTCTTAGTTTCTGATTGAAACTTCATAACCATTAGTATTGCGTGAGTGTTAGCAATTGTAGAAGACTATATGATAGTTGAGTATGTGGAGTTTGCTATTCCTGAAAATAAGATGAATTGCAATTGTTTTTGACTGAATGAAGTTTGCTAGTTTTCAAGAAAGTTTATGGTCTATGCTTTGACATGTGAATTGCTTGTTACTTTATCATGAGAAGTTTTATGAGATGAACTACTGTTATGACATATAATAATGCTAGAAAAGGTGATTGAAATTATCATTGATCAAACTTGTGCACCTTCTAGCATTCACACTTCATAAATTCTTTCTTTATCATTTACCTACTCGAGGACGAGTAGGAATTAATCTTGGGGATGCTGATACGCCTCCAACGTATCTACAATTTATGAAGCATTCATGCTATTTTATTATCTGTTTTGAATGATTACGGGCTTTATTATACACTTTTATATTACTTTTGGGACTAACCTATTAACCGGAGGCCCAACCCATATTGTTGTTTTATTGCCTATTTCAGTATTTCAAAGAAAAGGAATATCAAACGGAGTCCAAACGGAATGAAACCTTCGGCAGCGTGATTTTTGGGAAGAATATGATCCTCGAGACTTGGAGTTCAACTCAGAAGATCCTCGAGGAGTCCAGGAGATAGGAGGGCGCGTCCCCCTGTCTCGTGGGTCCCTCGAGCACCTCCCGGCCTACTTCTTTCGCCTATATAGTCCCAGGTACCCTAAAAACATCCACGGAAAAGATAGATCGGGAGTTCCGCCTCCGCAAGCCTCTGTAGCCACGAAAAACCTCTCAGGAGCCCGTTCCGGCACCCTGCCGGAGGGGGAACCCATCACCGGTGGCCATCTTCATCATCCCGGCGCTATCCATGACGAGGAGGGAGTAGTTCACCCTCGGGGCTGATGGTATGTACCAGTAGCTATGTGTTTGATCTCTCTCTCTCTCTCTCTCTCTCTCTCTCTCGTGTTCTCTCTATGGCACGATCTTGATGTATCGCGAGCTTTGCTATTATAGTTGGATCTTATGATGTTTCTCCCCCTCTACTCTCTTGTGATGAATTGAGTTTTCCTCTTGAAGTTATCTTATCGGATTGAGTCTTTAAGGATTTGAGAACACTTGATGTATGTCTTGCCGTGCTTATCTGTGGTGACAATGGGATATCACGTGCCACTTGATGTATGTTTCGGTGATCAACTTGCGGGTTCCGCCCATGAACCTATGCATAGGGGTTGGCACACGTTTTCGTCTTGACTCTCCAGTAGAAACTTTGGGGCACTCTTTGAAGTACTTTGTGTTGATTGAATAGATGAATCTGAGATTGTGTGAAGCATATCGTATAATCATGCCCACGGATACTTGAGGTGACAATGGAGTATCTAGGTGACATTAGGGTTTTGGTTGATTTGTGTCTTAAGGTGTTCTTCTAGCACGAACTCTTTAATAGATTGATCCGAAAGAATAACTTTGAGGTGGTTTCGTACCCTACCATAATCTCTTTGTTTGTTCTCCACTATTAGTGGCTTTGGAGTGACTCTTTGTTGCATGTTGAGGGATTGTTATATGATCTATCTATGTTATTATTGTTGAGAGAACTTGCACTACTGAAAGTATGAACCCTAGGCCTTCTTTCCTACCATTGCAATACCGTTTACGCTCACTCTTACCACTTGTTACCTTGCTGTTTTTATATGTTCAGATTAAAAAAAACCTATATCTACCATCCATATTGCACTTGTATCACCATCTCTTCGCCGAACTAGTGCACCTATACAATTTACCATTGTATTGGGTGTGTTGGGGACACAAGAAACTTTTGTTGGGGAACATTGCAGAAAATTAAAACTTTTCCTACGGTTTCACCAAGATCCATCTATGAGTTCATCTAAGCAACGAGTCAAGGGAGAGAGTTTGCATCTACATACCACTTGTAGATCACGAGCGGAAGCTTGCCAAGGGGATGGTGATGATGGAGTCGTACTCGAACGTGATTCGGATCACCGATGTCCAAGTGCTGAACGGACAGCACCTCCGCGTTCAACACACGTACGGAACGGACGACGTATCCTCTGTCTTGATCCAGCAAGGAGGAAGGAGAGGTTGAGGAAGGCAGCTCCAACGACAGCACAACGGCGTGGTGTAGTTGGTGCAGCAGTACTCCGACAGAGCTTCGCCAAGCGCGTACGGAGGAGGAGAGGTGTTGGGGAGGGGAGGGGCTGCTCCTTGAGTTGTGGTGTGTTGCAGCCCTCCCCTCACCCCTCTATATATAGGGGAAGGGGCAAGGGGGGCCGGCCCTCTAGGGGAAACCCTAGAGGGGGGCGGTGGCCAAGGGGTGGGGGGCTTGCCCCCCAAGCAAGGGGGGTGCGCCCCCTTTAGGGTTTCCCCCCCAACCCTAGGTGCATGGGCCCAAGGGGGGGGGCGCCAAGCCCACTAGGGGCTGGCTGCTATCCCTACGCAGCCCAAGTGGCCCCCCGGGAGGGGTGGTCCCTCCCGGTGGAACCCCGAAACCTTTCCGGTGGTCCCGGTACAATACCGGTATGACCCCGAAACTTTCCGGTGCCCGTTTAACAACTTCCCATATATAAAACTTTACCTCCGGACCATTCCGGAACTCCTCGTGACGTCCGGGATCTCATCCGGGACTCCGAACAACATTCGGTAATCACATACTTGTCTTCCTGATAACCCTAGCGTCACCGAACCTTAAGTGTGTAGACCCTACGGGTTCAGGAGACATGCAGACAGGACCGAGACTCTCCGGTCAATAACCAACAGCGGGATCTGGATACCCATGTTGGCTCCCACATGCTCCTCGATGATGTCATCGGATGAACCACGATGTCGAGGATTCGATCAAACCCCGTATACAATTCCCTTTGTCAATCGGTACGTTACTTGCCCGAGACTCGATCGTCGGTATCACAATACCTTGTTCAGTCTCGTTACCAGCAAGTCACTTTACTCGTACCGTAATGCATGATCCCGTGGCCAACACCTTGGTCACCTTGAGCTCATTATGATGATGCATTACCGAGTGGGCCCAGAGATACCTCTCCGTCATACGGAGTGACAAATCCCAGTCTCGATCCGTGTCAACCCAATAGACACTTTCAGAGATACCTGTAGTGCACCTTTATAGTCACCCAGTTACGTTGTGACGTTTGATACACCCAAAGCATTCCTACGGTATCCAGGAGTTACATGATCTCATGGTCGAAGGAAGAGATACTTGACATTGGCAAAGCTCTAGCAAATGAACTACACGATCTTTGTGCTATGCTTAGGATTGGGTCTTGTCCATCACATCATTCTCCTAATGATGTGATCCCGTTATCAACGACATCCAATGTCCATAGCCAGGAAACCATGACTATCTGTTGATCACAACGAGCTAGTCAACTAGAGGCTCACTAGGGACATATTGTGGTCTATGTATTCACACGTGTATTACGATTTCCGGATAATACAGTTACAGCATGAATAAAAGACAATTATCATGAACAATGAAATATAATAATACTTATATTATTGCCTCTAGGGCATATTTCCAATAGTCTCCCACTTGCACTAGAGTCACCAATCTAGTTACATTGTGATGAATCGAACACCCATAGAGTTCTGGTGTTGATCATGTTTTGCTCGCGAGAGAGGTTTAGTCAAAGGATCTGCGACATTCAGATCCGTATGTACTTTGCAAATTTCTATGTCTCCATCTTGAACATTTTCACGGATGGAGTTGAAACGACGCTTGATGTGCCTGGTCTTCTTGTGAAACCTGGGCTCCTTGGCAAGGGCAATAGCTCCAGTGTTGTCACAGAAGAGTTTGATTGGCCCCGACGCATTGGGTATGACTCCTAGGTCGGTGATGAACTCCTTCACCCAAATCGCTTCATGCGCTGCCTCCGAGGCTGCCATGTACTCCGCTTCACACGTAGATCCCGCCACGACGCTCTGCTTGCAGCTGCACCAGCTTATTGCTCCACCATTCAACATATACACGTATCCGGTTTGTGACTTAGAGTCATCCGGATCTAGTCGACGTAACCCTTTATGACGAGCTCTTCGTCTCCTCCGTAAACGAGAAACATGTCCTTTGTCCTTTTCAGGTACTTCAGGATATTCTTGACCGCTGTCCAGTGTTCCCTGCCGGGATTACTCTGGTATCTTGCTACCAAACTTACGGCAAGGTTTACATCAGGTCTGGTACACAGCATGGCATACATAATAGATCCTATGGCTGAAGCATAGGGGATGACACTCATCTCTTCTTTATCTTTTGCCGTGGTCGGTGACTGAGCCGAGCTCAATCTCACACCTTGTAACATAGGCAAGAACCCTTTCTTGGACTCATCCATTTTGAACTTTTTCAAAATCTTATCAAGGTATGTGCTTTGTGAAAGACCTGTGAGGCGTCTTGATCTATCTCTATAGATCTTGATGCCTAATATATAAGCAGCTTCTCCAAGGTCCTTCATTGAAAAACATTTGTTCAAGTAGGCCTTAATGTTGTCCAGAAATTCTATATTATTTCCCATCAAGAGTATGTCATCTACATATAATATGAGAAATGCACAGAGCTCCCACTCACTTTCTTGTAAACGCAGGCTTCTCCATAAGTCTGCATAAACCCAAACGCTTTGATCATCTCATCAAAGCAAATATTCCAACTCCGAGATGCTTGCACCAGCCCATAAATGGATCGCTGGAGCTTGCATACTTTGTTAGCGTTCTTAGGATTGACAAAACCTTCCGGCTGCATCATATACAGCTCTTCCTTAAGATGCCCGTTAAGGAATGCCGTTTTGATGTCCATCTGCCATATCTCATAATCATAGTATGCGGCAATTGCTAACATGATTCGAACGGACTTAAGCTTCGCTACGGGAGAGAAAGTCTCATCGTAGTCAATCCCTTGAACTTGCCGATAACCCTTAGCGACAAGTCGAGCTTTATAGATGGTGACATTACCATCCGCGTCCGTCTTCTTCTTAAAGATCCATTTGTTTTCTATCGCTTGCCGATCATCGGGCAAGTCAGTCAAAGTCCATACTTTGTTTTCATACATGGATTCTATCTCGGATTTCATGGCTTCTAGCCATTTGTTGGAATCTGGGCCCGCCATCGCTTCTTCATAGTTCGAAGGTTCACCATTGTCTAACAACATGATTTCCAGGACAGGGTTGCCGTACCATTCTGGTGCGGAACGTGTCCTTGTGGACCTACGAAGTTCAGTAGCAACTTGATCCGAAGTACCTTGCTCATCATCATTGTTTTCCTCTTCGGTTGGTGTGGGCATCACAGGAACATTTTCCTGAGCTGCACCACTTTCCCGTTCGAGAGGTAGTACTTCATCGAGTTCTACTTTCCTCCCACTTACTTCTTTCGGGAGAAACTCTTTTTCCAGAAAGCATCCGTTCTTGGCAACAAAGATCTTGCCCTCGGATCTTAAGTAGAAGGTATACCTGATAGTTTCCTTAGGGTATCCTATGAAGACGCATTTTTCCGACTTGGGTTCGAGCTTTTCAGGTTGAAGTTTCCTGACATAAGCATCGCATCCCCAAACTTTTAGAAACGACAGCTTAGGTTTCTTCCCAAACCATAATTCATACGGTGTCGTCTCAACGGATTTAGACGGTGCCCTATTTAAAGTGAATGTAGCTGTCTCTAGAGCGTATCCCCAAAATGATAGCGGTAAATCGGTAAGAGACATCATAGACCGCACCATGTCCAATAGAGTGCGATTACGATGTTCGGACACACTGTTTCGCTGAGGTGTTCCAGGCGACGTGAGTTGTGAAACGATTCCACATTTCCTTAAGTGTGTGCCAAATTCGTGACTTAAATATTCTCCTCCACGATCTGATCGTAGGAACTTTATCTTTCGGTCACGTTGATTCTCCACCTCATTCTGAAATTCCTTGAACTTTTCAAAGGTCTCAGATTTGTGTTTCATTAAGTAGACATACCCATATCTACTTAAGTCATCAGTGAGAGTGAGAACATAACGATATCCTCCGCGAGCCTCAACGCTCATTGGACCGCACACATCGGTATGTATGATTTCCAACAAGTTGGTTGCTCGCTCCATTGTTCCGGAGAACGGAGTCTTGGTCATTTTTCCCATGAGGCATGGTTCGCATGTGTCAAATGATTCATAATCAAGAGACTCCAAAAGTCCATCAGCATGGAGCTTCTTCATGCGCTTCACACCAATGTGACCAAGGCGGTAATGCCACAAGTATGTGGGACTATCCTTATCAACTTTACATCTTTTGGCATCTACACTATGAACATGTGTAATAATACGCTCGAGATTCATTAAGAATAAACCATTGACCATCGGAGCATGACCATAAAACATATCTCTCATATAAATCGAACAACCATTATTCTCGGACTTAAATGAGTAGCCATCTCGTATTAAACGAGATCCAGATACAATGTTCATGCTCAAACTTGGCACTAAATAACAATTATTAAGGTTCAAAACTAATCCCGTAGGTAAATGTAGAGGCAGCGTGCCGACGGCGATCACATCGACTCTGGAACCATTCCCGACGCGCATCGTCACCTCGTCCTTCGCCAGTCTCCGTTTATTCTGCAGCTCCTGCTGTGAGTTACAAATATGAGCAACGACACCGGTATCAAATACCCAGGAGTTACTACGAGTACTGGTAAGGTACACATCAATTACATGTATATCAAATATACCTTTGGTGTTGCCGGCCTTCTTATCCGCTAAGTATTTGGGGCAGTTCCGCTTCCAGTGACCCTTCCCCTTGCAATAAAAGCACTCAGTCTCAGGCTTGAGTCCATTCTTTGACTTCTTCCCGGCAACTGGCTTACCGGGCGCGGCAACCTCTTTGCCGTCCTTCTTGAAGTTCTTCTTACCCTTGCCCTTCTTGAACTTAGTGGTCTTATTGACCATCAACACTTGATGTTCTTTCTTGATTTCAACCTCTGCTGACTTCAGCATAGAAAATACTTCAGGAATGGTCTTTACCATCCCCTGCATATTGTAGTTCATCACAAAGCTCTTGTAGCTTGGTGGGAGTGACTGAAGGATTCTGTCAATGACTGCCTCATCAGGGAGGTTAATATTCAGTTGGGTCATACGGTTGTGCAACCCAGACATCTTGAGTATGTGCTCACTGACAGAACTATTTTCCTCCATCTTACAACTATAGAACTTGTCGGAGATGTCATATCTCTCGACCCGGGCGTGAGCTTGAAAAACTAGTTTCAGCTCTTCGAACATCTCATATGCTCTGTGATGCTCAAAACGCTTTTGGAGCCCCGGTTCTAAGCTGTAAAGCATGCCGCACTGAACGAGGGAGTAATCATCAGCACGAGACTGCCAAGCATTCATAATGTCTTGGTTCTCTGGGACGGGAGCGTCACCTAGCGGTCCTTCTAGGACGTATTGTTTCCTGGCAGCTATGAGGATGATCCTCAGGTTCTGGACCCAGTCTGTATAGTTGCTGCCATCATCTTTCAGCTTGGTTTTCTCTAGGAACGCGTTGAAGTTCATGTTGACATGAGCGTTGGCCATTTGATCTACAAGACATATTTGCAAAGGTTTCAGACTAAGTTCATGATAATTAAGTTCTAATCAAATTATGAACTCCCACTTAGATTAGAAATACCTCTAGTAATCTAAGTGTTACATGATCCGAGTCGACAAGCCCGTGTCCGATCATCATGTGAGACGGACTAGTCATCATCGGTGAACATTCTCATGTTGATCGTATTTTCCATACGACTCGTGTTCGACCTTTCGGTCTCCGTGTTCCGAGGCCATGTCTGCACATGCTAGGCTCGTCAAGTTAACCCTAAGTGTTTTCGCTATGTAAAACTGTCTTACACCCGTTGTATGTGAACGTAAGAATCCATCACACCCGATCATCACGTGGTGCTTAGAAGCGACGAACTGTAGCAACGGTGCACAGTTAGGGGAGAACACTTCTTGAAATTTTTGTAAGGGATCATCTTATTTACTACCGTCGTCCTAAGTAAACAAGATGCATAAAACATAATAAACATCACATGCAATTATATAAAGTAGTGACATGATATGGCCAATATCATATAGCTCCTTTGATCTCCATCTTCGGGGCTCCATGATCATCTTGTCACCGGCATGACACCATGATCTCCATCATCATGATCTCCATCATCGTGTCTTCATGAAGTTGTCACGCCAACGACTACTTCTACTTCTATGACTAACGCGTTTAGCAATGAAGTAAAGTAAGTTACATGGCGTTCTTCAATGACACGCAGGTCATACAAAAATAAAGACTACTCCTATGGCTCCTGCCGGTTGTCATACTCATCGACATGCAACTCGTGAATCCTATTACAAGAACATGATCTCATACATCACAATTCATCATTCATCACAACTTCTGGCCATATCACATCACATGATCAATCGCTGCAAAAACAAGTTAGACGTCCTCTAATTGTTGTTGCATCTTTTACATGGCTGCAATTGGGTTCTAGCAAGAACGTTTTCTTACCTACGAATAACCACAACGTGATTTTGTAAACTTCTATTTACCCTTCATAAGGGCCCTTTTCATCGAATCCGCTCCAACTAAAGTGGGAGAGACAGACACCCGCCAGCCACCTTATGCAACTAGTGCATGTTAATCGGTGGAACCGGTCTCACGTAAGCATACGTGTAAGGTTGGTCCGGGCCGCTTCATCCCACAATACCGCTGAAGCAAGAAAATACTAGTAGAGGCAAGCAAGTTGACAAGATCCACGCCCACAACAAAATTGTGTTCTACTCGTGCAAAGAGAACTACGCATAGACCTAGCTCATGATGCCACTGTTGGGGAACGTTGCAGAAAATTAAAAATTTTCCTACGGTTTCACCAAGATCCATCTATGAGTTCATCTAAGCAACGAGTCAAGGGAGAGAGTTTGCATCTACATACCACTTGTAGATCACGAGTGGAAGCTTGCCAAGGGGATGGTGATGATGGAGTCGTACTCGAACGTGATTCGGATCACCGATGTCCAAGTGCTGAACGGACAGCACCTCCGCGTTCAACACACGTACGGAACGGACGACGTCTCCTCCGTCTTGATCCAGCAAGGAGGAAGGAGAGGTTGAGGAAGGCAGCTCCAACGGCAGCACGACGGCGTGGTGTAGTTGGTGCAGCAGTACTCCGACAGAGCTTCGCCAAGCACGTACGGAGGAGGAGAGGTGTTGGGGAGGGGAGGGGCTGCGCCTTGAGTTGTGGTGTGTTGCAGCCCTCCCCTCACCCCTCTATATATAGGGGAAGGGGCAAGGGGGCCGGCCCTCTAGGGGAAACCCTAGAGGGGGGCGGCGGCCAAGGGGTGGGGGGCTTGCCCCCCAAGCAAGGGGGGTGCGCCCCCTTTAGGGTTTCCCCCCCAACCCTAGGCGCATGGGCCCAAGGGGGGGGGGCGCCTGTGACACTCCAAAATTTTTTTTACTTTGGTTTTCAGCAAAAACTTTGTGGTTTTTGAAAAGAGGCCATTTAAAATTTTCCAGAAAACCTTCCTCTTAAGAAACTTTCTTTTCTTTGGCAAGGTTTTTATTCTGGCTTCAAACTTTGGTGTTTGACCTTTTGAAACTTCTTCTCTGTTGGTTCTCTCTCAAAATTATTTTTGGGAGTTTAATCTTTTTCTTTTAAAAAGAAACTCCATGAAATTTGGGATTTTCATATCTTGGAACCACCATGACTTGGCATTCTTGCCCATGTGGTAAAACCCCTCCAAAACCTCCCCTACAACTTGTGATCAACCTAAATTCTCTGTCCCAACTAATCCAAACTGGTTTTGGATTTTTATTCCAATTATTTTTCCCTCAATTCAATTCTGAAAATTATTTGGAGCCTGAGAGATTTTCAAAGCAAGTGCCCTATTGCATTTGAGTTTTGACCTCAAACCAATTCTCCTGGATTGTCCTTGGAACCCACAACCCAGAACCATCTTGATCCACTCCTCTTTTCAAATTTTTCAAAATTCAGTCTCTGCAAGTTTGGACCAGATTTGCCAAATTTGGTGAAATTCATATCTACACTCCTCCAAAAATTCCACCAAAATTCAGGCAGCCTATTTGAGCAAGGAGAAGCCACTCCACCAAAAATCAGCTCAAGGAAAAATCACCAGAGGCCAATTTCATTCGGTCGAACACCTGTTGGGCACTGTTACTGATCATAGTTCAGAAAATTCAGTTTTCAGTGTCATCTTCAGTCCGTCAGTTTCAGTCACGCGGCCACAGTGCCCTTGGCACGTTCCTCGCCGCCTCTTCCTCTTGTCCGAAGCTGCACACGCGTGCGTGGAGCCTTCCTGGCGTTGGTAGCGCGCTGGCTCGCCCTCGCCGGCGTCTTCTGCGGCGTCGGGACCTCCCGTGGCGGCCGACAGGAGGCACACCACGGCAGAACGCCGTTCCGCGCCGCCCATCGCTCCCTGGCTCTCTGCGTGGCCTCATGCACGCCAGCGCACGCCCGTAGCACAGCCACCGTGGCCGGCAAGCACGGAACGCGCTCTCCACCGCCGACGGGCCCGCACCATCACCGTTCCGTCGAGCTCGCCCTTAACACCCAAACCCCGGCCAGTTCAACACCAAAATGGACCCCTTGGACCTCCGTGATGATGCTCGACCCCCTAACCACCCCGACCGAGCACTGTGCCACCGTAATCACTCGCCGGTGATCCTCGTTCACGGCAACCGCCTCGGACCGCCTATATAAAGGGGTCCCGAGCTCACTCTCGTGCACGCAGCACCTCCACTACTCACCAACACCCCGCCAGGCCACTAGGGGGACCTCGAGGAGGTCTCCTCCCCCAGCTCCGGCCGCCTCGCCCCGCCTCGGCCTCCAGCTCGATTCACTTCGGTGAGGCCACCTCCGGCGCCCAAACCTCGTCCGTAGCCCTCTCTTGCACCCAGTAGTCTAACCCCCACCTCAATTTAATCTTTGCAGCCCTCTCCGACGAGCTCCATCCACGCCCGAACCACCGTCCGCCGGAGTTGAGACCGCCGTCGACGTGCTGCTCACCGGCGACCAACGCCACCACCCACCGTTGCGGAAGGACACGGTGAGCACATTGGTAACCTCTGATCCCCATGCCTCGCCGTGGATCGCCGCCGGCGACCACAGCAGCTCTCGGGCGCCGACGAGCCTCGTCCCTCCCATTTGAAAATTTAAACATGACAAGTGGGACCCGCTGTCAGCCTCTCTGTCCTTTCTAAACGAAGCGTTATCTGAAAACGCCTTCTGCCAAATACGTTTTCTCTTCGGGCTGGCGTAATCGCTACCGAAGGGTTTTTTGCTTTTATAAACTAGCCCCTGGAAATCTTCTGTTTCATTACAGATAAGTCCCTGGACAAAAACCCTTATAACTTTTAATCAGAAAAGTATTTTTGATTGATTCTTTTTCTGTTCTCTTTCAAATTTTGTCTAGTTTTTTATCAGATTTATTTGAAAAATATTTGGTTTACCTTCTGTGCTCTCCTTGGTATTTACGTTAGCGCATATATCTTCTTTAAACGTAGATACCGAAGGAGGTGACGGAGCCGCGAACTTCACCGAGCTAGGCTCCGACTACTCTGAACCAGGCAAGCATGTTTGAACTTTTGATATGATGAGTGTCTTGGCATGTTTTGCATTTAGTTAGTTTCATGGCATGCCGGTGAGTATACCGATGAACGTTATTTTATGTGATAATGAGGTAAGTGAGTTCGATGATCCATACGTGGATGAATGTGAATATGAATGGCCATGTGTTGGCATGAGGATGGGTACGACGGCAGTGTTGTAGCATGCCAGTCTTACGCCAGACTATGTGACTTCAGTGTCAAACCATATCGGTCCAGTACCTATCATTTCCTTCCTTGTACTACCACATGTTTTCCGCAAGGAATACGGTTTAGTAAGTTCCAAACCGCTTTCATGGTACACACCAAAGAGGAGAGGCCGTGATGATGGTTCCATGGCCCTGGATTAAAGCCAGTCATCCGGTCAGGGGGCATGGGTGTTTCCGGTTGGGACCGAGAGGGGGGCACCCCTTAGAGCGCGCGTATATAAATTTGATCCCATGCTATTCGAGATTGTGATCTCCCCGTCTCAAAAGTTTTTCTTGGACGATGTCTAGGGTGATTCCTAGCATCGAGAGGTAAGGATGGGTGTGTACTGGTTAGCTGTGTTTTCTTCCGAAATACCGTAAACGGAACTAGTCCTTCGTGACTACGGAAATCCGTTGGCTGTGGGAATAATTTTGTACAAACTCTGCAGAGTCATATATCCCTCCAAATCATCTATTCCATGTCCAGATTCGTATTATCTTGTCTAACAATGACAGTTTTGATGACAGAGACCCCGGTGATTCGCATGAGTGCTAATTCCGGTTAAATGAATATTCCTGTGGATGGACTAACCCATTTATTCTCATGAATTAAATGTTTATTATGAGTATTATTTACTTGTGAATCAAAGCCCTTTTTGTGATGTCTCCCCGACGTCCGACTGTGGCATTTCTTTTAAAGCCCTTTCTGTGATGTCGCCCCGACGTCCGACTGTGGCATTTCTTTTAAAGCCCTTTCTGTGATGTCGCCCCGACGTCCGACTGTGGCATTTCTTTTAAAGCCCTTTCTGTGATGTCGCCCCGACGTCCGACTGTGGCATTTCTTTTTAAACCCTTTCTGTGACGTCGCCCCGACGTTCGACTGAGGTATTTCTTTTAAGCCCTTTATGTGGTGTCGCTAAGACGCCCGACTGTGGCATCTTTTTCCTTATATTTAGTTGTTCACCTTTCGAGGCGTCGCTTCAGACACCCGATCGGTAATTATTTATGATCTGTTGGGATTTCAGGCGGACTACCGCCGTTTCCCTTTTACTGACCTTGTTATGATAATTTTGAATGTACATTGGTGAATTTATTCATGACGCATCCATGCATGCATTTGTTATATCTTACGTCTGAACTGTCTTGCGAGTACTTTCAAAGTACTCACTGGCTTGTTGATTTGGACAGATGCTGACGAAGGCGATTTCATGGATGAAGAGTTCGATAGCGAGTCCGACACTTAGAGGAGTCCCAGTCAGTCTCGTGCGACCCTGGATTTGGTCACTGTTTTATATCCGCTTCCGCTACCAAATAAATTCATCGAGCCTCACCTCGACGCTCGATGAGATGATAGACATAGAGTCTTGTATTTCTCTCCCCGCTGTGTTTTTCCACCACCGCCATATCCTCGAGTCAGTAGTATGCCTCCACACCACTGTGTCATGTCCGCCATTATGTATAATTATTGGCGTGCTTGTAATAATTTGGTTGAGCAACCGTAGTTCAACCCTGTAATATATTTTATGCTACTGGCTTATTGTATCAAGAAATTGTCTACCAGTGAGGAGGATTTCTCTCATACTGGACTCAAAAGATTGGTTTCTCAATAAATATTTTTACTGGAAAATCAGTCGTGACAAGCTTGGTATCAGAGCCAGGCTGACTATAGGAAGCCACTAGGTGCGATCGCTAATTAGTTATTAGCATGATAGAGCTATTTATATTTTTGCAATTGTAGTCATTTTCTGTCAGTCAGCATAAATTTATGATCTGACCCTGCAGAATTTTTGCCTACTTTTGTAGATGGCCGACATCAGCTGCGAGTCTCAGACCTTCGCCAACGTGCCCGATGGGTTCGTCAAACTTCTTTCTTTCATCGTGCAGGTCGCGATGGGGCCATCCGTGCGCCCAGTCTTCACACTCTGCCAGCACCGAGTCAACGATAGTGTGACCATGCACCAGGCCGCGGTGCAGTTCAAGGGAGGGCGTGGTGAGTTACGCCGCTTCCGGTTCATGGGAAGAGCAATGCCTACGGAGAGGCATGCTATGCATATGGCAGCCCGCGAGGCGATAGCTCGTCTCAGGGATGTCCTTCCCGCGATGAAGACTCGTCGTTACCGTTATCTTCCGTGCCATGTGCCTTACACCTGTCACTACGCATACTCCTGCGCCAGAGGAGAACGAGACGAGGCTTTTGAGATGCTCATTGAGTATCTCCGGGCCTTGGAGGCAGCCTTCGACAACCTGGTGGACGACTTCGTAGCTACCCGCATGGACTCAGTCCATGGCTGTGCTGCCAACAGGAGGGAGCTCCTACCCATCACTCCGCCACTGACTTTTGTCTCGTCATCAGCATCTTTTACGCCTGCTCGTCGCCTGCCTTCTACCGAAGAATTCAACCAAGTCATTGCGCCCACTCCAGCGCGCACTGCACCAACCTTCGCGCCCACTCCTGTACGTGTTGCTCCGCCCCTGACAACCGCTCCGTCCGCTCTGCGCAACACTACACGTATGGAGCCCATTAGCGAGGAGGAAGTCGAGTCCCCAACCTTGCTACGCCTCGCCCTCGGCAGGGCAAAGGAGGTCGTCAACATCTCCGCCTGAGTACGCTTAGCTGCCGTGTATTGTACCACTTTGTAAGATATGTACATAGGTTGTGAGAAGTAGCCTGTTTGCGCATCATGTAGGATCTGGAGAAGTGCACTAGCCTAAATAACATGTCAGGATTTCGTACGCATATCCTGAGTGATGTATTGTATAATTACCAACCGCGTGTAAGATATGTAATGAGCAGTCCTTCTCCGTGCGCAAGTCGATTTGTTTTTCTTAAGTAAGCCGAGTTATTTAATTCTATCTGCCAACTTTATGCATTTATGGTTTTGTTTTGCGACTCTTTCCGCTTTTCTTGTGAGTTTTACAAAAATATATCCCCAGAGTGAAAAAGGTCTCGTCCTTGGACACGTTCCATGCCAACTCCACCAGAGGAAAGTTATGATACACAACCCAACAACGAGTTCACTCAGGGACAGTCAAGCCAACAGGGCAGTGAATCGGCACTTTCACAAATGTGCCGCCTTTATGAGCAGAGTCAGCAACAACATCGGGAGATGATGAACCAAGTCATCAACATGGGAAATCACCATGGACAGTATCAACAGCATTCCAAGTTATCTGAACTACAGAAGACACGTCCTCAAACATTTTCTCACACTGACAAGCCTCTTGAAGCCGAGGACTGGCTTCGAGATATGGAGAGGAAATTAATTATTGCAAAGTGTTCAGATCTCGAGAAAGTACTATATGCTCCACACTATCTCACAGGAGCAGCCGCATCGTGGTGGGAGAATTTTCTGCACATGCATCCCAACGAAAATGACATAACCTGGGATGATTTCAAGGAAGGTTTCCGTGGTGCACATATTCCAAAGAGTATTATGAAAATCAAGAAGAGAGAATTTGATGACCTCAAACAAAGGAACATGACAGTGTCAGATTACAACAGTCAATTTACCCTATTATCCCGCTACGCCAATGAGGAGCGTATGACTGAAATCAAGAAGATGGAGAAATTCCTTGACGGTCTGGCGCCCGCACTTAAATGCCAACTGGTCGTGCACACTTTTCCTGATTTTAAAACGCTGGTGGACAAGGCCATTACTCTGGAAAATGAGAGACGCAGTCTGGAAGATATCCGCAAGCGAAAAAGGGACCAGACTAACCACACTCGCAATCACCAAAGCAAGATAGATTTTAAAAAGGGTGGGACACCCAAATTCTCATCCAATGTCTCACGCCCAATCAAGAATTTTCATGCAAGGGACAAGGAGTTCACCTATCGCCCCGGCGTTACTTGTTACGCTTGTGGAGAAGAAGGGCACTATGCCAAACAGTGCCCCAAGCCAAGGAATTCAACCCCAAAGCCGAACAACGACAGCAATAATTCAGCGCCCAAACGAAACAATTTCAATCCCAACAATAACCACAGGAAGGGTCATCTGAACCACGTAACCAAAGAGGAGGCACAAAATGCTTCGGATATCGTACTCGGTACGTTTCCTGTCAACACAATACCTGCAATGGTTTTGTTTGATTCTGGAGCTTCTCACTCTTTCATCTCGAAAAGTTTTGCTTTGCAAAATAATTTTTCGATGCTTCCTTTGGAGAAATCCATAATAATCAAGTCCCCCGGGATTCAGCAAGTTTCTCAGAATTACTGTCAGAATGTGGTCATTGAGTTTGAAGGATTGGAGTTTTACGCAAATCTTATTGTATTGGAAAATAAAGGACTGGATGTCATCCTAGGGATGGATTGGCTAACCACCAATAAAGGTTTTATAGACTGTTTCAACAGGACCGTGATTCTCACACACCACCAAGGGAAGACAATAAGAGTATCAACCAAGGAAGGAAAAAGACCCCGGCAACCGAGGTTAAATAAGGTGGACGTTTCTGAGCTAAACAAGGTTCCAGTAGTGTGTGAATTTCTAGATGTATTCCCTGAAGAGCTGCCAGGCATGCCACCAGATCGAGAAATAGAATTCCGCATTGAGCTAGCACCAGGAACCACCCCCATATACAAGAAACCATACAGAATGGCACCATCCAAGTTGATCGAATTGAAGAAGCAGATAAAGGAATTACTGGATAAAGGGTACATTCGGGCCAGCTCCTCACCTTGGGGATCACCAATTTTATTTGCCAAGAAGAAGGATGGGACGCTGAGATTGTGTATCGACTATCGAGCACTTAACATGGTCACAGTCAAAAACAAATACCCGATGCCAAGGATAAATGATTTGTTTGATCAACTTGCTCAGGCCAAGGTATTCTCAAAGATTGACTTAAGGTCAGGATACCATCAATTGAAGGTACGAACGGAAGATATCCCCAAAACAGCCTTCACCTCCAGATATGGACTGTACGAGTTCACAGTGATGCCATTTGGATTAACTAACGCCCCGGCATATTTTGTTCACCTCATGAACAAAGTATTTATGAAGTTTATGGACAAATTCGTCGTAGTATTCATCGACGATATTCTGGTATACTCCAAAACACCAGAAGAGCATGCAGAACATCTCAGGATTGTACTAGGAGAGCTAAGGAAACACCAATTGTATGCCAAGTTCAGCAAGTGCGAATTTTGGCTAAGACAAGTAGGTTTTCTAGGCCATGTGCTGACTCAAGACGGTATAGCAGTGGACCCAGAGAAAGTCAAGGCCGTACTTGACTGGAAGTCACCAGCCAGCGTAACAGACATACGAAGTTTCTTGGGAATGGCAGGGTATTACCGCAGATTTATTGAAGGATTTTCCACCATATCCAAGCCTATGACACAATTACTCAAGAAAGATAAGAAGTTTGAATGGACAGAAGCCTGCAAGAAAAGTTTCCAAGAGCTAAAGCGGAAATTAACAACAGCACCAGTATTAATTGTACCCGATATACACAAGAATTTTGAAGTATTTTGTGACGCATCCAGAAAGGGTCTCGGATGCGTGTTGATGCAAGAAGGCAAGGTTGTCGCCTACGCTTCAAGGCAACTTCGCAAACACGAGGAAAATTATCCCACTCATGATTTAGAAATGGAAGCAGTTATTTATGCACTCAAGGAATGGAGGCATTTTCTACTTGGGAATCGATGTGAGATATATACGGATCACAAAAGCCTCAAATACATTTTTACGCAGCCAGAACTAAATTTACGGCAACGCCGCTGGTTAGAATTGGTAAAGGATTATGATGTTGGTATCCATTACCATCCAGGGAAAGCAAACGTAGTGGACGATGCCCTGAGTCGGAACCCCAGCTCCGACGGGAACAATCTGCACAGCTTGAGGCCCGAATTCCATCAAGAATTTGTCAAGCTCAACTTGATAATGGTAGCAGAAGGCACCATATCAAACTTGGAAATACAACCACACCTTGTGGAGAGAATTAAAGAGGCTCAGTCCGGTCACCCCAGCATTGAAGGAATCAAAAGGAAGTTGAGTATGGGCAAGGCCTCGGAATTCGTCATAGACAATGAAGGAATATTATGGTACAGAGAAAGGCTATGCGTGCCAAACATAGAAGACCTTAAACAGCAAGTTTTAACTGAAGCACACACCACTCCATATTCGATCCACCCTGGAGGAACCAAAATGTATAAGGATATTCAGGAAAGATTTTGGTGGCACGGTATGAAAAGGGACATAGCCGCTTTCATTGCATGCTGCGACTCGTGTCAACGCATAAAAGCTGAACATCAGAGACCAGCCGGACTACTGCAACCTAACAAAATACCTGAGTGGAAATGGGATGAAATAGGGATGGATTTTATTGTCGGATTACCTCGGTCACGACACGGGAATGATGCCATATGGGTCATCACTGACAGGTTGACCAAAGTAGCACACTTTATTCCAGTAAAGACAACCTACACCACTCAGAGGCTTGCCAGGATTTATCTTTCCCGCATAGTCTGTCTGCACGGTGTCCCGAAGACTATAATTTCCGATAGAGGCACTCAGTTCGTCTCAAGATTTTGGGAGCAATTACAACAGGCTCTGGGAACCCAACTAGCCTTCAGTACCGCATACCATCCTCAGACTGATGGACAAACAGAACGCGTAAACCAAGTTTTAGAAGACATGCTGAGAGCATGTGTCCTCACCTATGGAACCAGTTGGGAGGACAGCCTGCCATATGCCTTGTTCGCATACAACAACAGTTACCAGGCCAGCCTGCAAATGGCTCCTTTCGAAGCCCTATACGGAAGGAGATGTCGTACCCCGTTAAATTGGTCAGAGACCGGAGACAGCCGCATCTTCGGACCAGATATGCTCAGAGAAGCCGAGGAAAAAGTCAAGCTAATCAGGGACCGACTTAAGACCGCTCAAAGTCGACAGAAAAGTTATTATGATCGGAAACATCGTAGGGTCAGCTTCGAACCCGGTGAATTTGTATACTTGAGAGTATCCCCGATGAGAGGATTGCAACGGTTTAAGATTAAAGGAAAATTAGCACCAAGATTCATTGGACCATTTTGCATAGTG
Organism: Triticum aestivum; assembly: GCF_018294505.1. Classification (NCBI taxonomy): domain Eukaryota; kingdom Viridiplantae; phylum Streptophyta; class Magnoliopsida; order Poales; family Poaceae; genus Triticum; species Triticum aestivum. The sequence goes on along the minus strand of NC_057810.1, from coordinate 405,014,322 downwards.
GCACGAAGAGGCACTGTAGCCTACCAGCTAGACTTACCCGAAGACTTGTCCGACATTCACGACGTGTTCCACGTCTCTCAATTAAGGAAGTGCGTAAGCAACCCAGAGAAACAAGTATCTCATGAGAACATTGACATACAGCCAGACCTCACTTATCGAGAACGTCCCATAAGAATATTAGAGGAGTCTGAAAGGAGGACCCGACAGAAAACCATCAAGTTTTTCAAAGTCCAGTGGAGCAATCACACCGACAGTGAAGCAACCTGGGAAAGCGAGGATTTTCTTCGGACAGAGCATCCACACTTATTTAAGGATCAACTGAAATCTCGGGGACGAGATTTTTCCTAAGGGGGTAGGTGTTGTGACACTCCAAATTTTTTTTTACTTTGGTTTTCAGCAAAAACTTTGTGGTTTTTGAAAAGAGGCCATTTAAAATTTTCCAGAAAACCTTCCTCTTAAGAAACTTTCTTTTCTTTGGCAAGGTTTTTATTCTGGCTTCAAACTTTGGTGTTTGACCTTTTGAAACTTCTTCTCTGTTGGTTCTCTCTCAAAATTATTTTTGGGAGTTTAATCTTTTTCTTTTAAAAAGAAACTCCATGAAATTTGGGATTTTCATATCTTGGAACCACCATGACTTGGCATTCTTGCCCATGTGGTAAAACCCCTCCAAAACCTCCCCTACAACTTGTGATCAACCTAAATTCTCTGTCCCAACTAATCCAAACTGGTTTTGGATTTTTATTCCAATTATTTTTCCCTCAATTCAATTCTGAAAATTATTTGGAGCCTGAGAGATTTTCAAAGCAAGTGCCCTATTGCATTTGAGTTTTGACCTCAAACCAATTCTCCTGGATTGTCCTTTGAACCCACAACCCAGAACCATCTTGATCCACTCCTCCTCTTTTCAAATTTTTCAAAATTCAGTCTCTGCAAGTTTGGACCAGATTTGCCAAATTTGGTGAAATTCATATCTACACTCCTCCAAAAATTCCACCAAAATTCAGGCAGCCTATTTGAGCAAGGAGAAGCCACTCCACCAAAAATCAGCTCAAGGAAAAATCACCAGAGGCCAATTTCATTCGGTCGAACACCTGGTGGGCACTGTTACTGTTCATAGTTCAGAAAATTCAGTTTTCAGTGTCATCTTCAGTCCGTCAGTTTCAGTCACGCGGCGACAGTGCCCTTGGCACGTTCCTCGCCGCCTCTTCCTCTTGTCCGAAGCTGCACACGCGTGCGTGGAGCCTTCCTGGCGTCGGTAGCGCGCTGGCTCGCCCTCGCCGGCGTCTTCTGCGGCGTCGGGACCTCCCGTGGCGGCCGACAGGAGGCACACCACGGCAGAACGCCGTTCCGCGCCGCCCATCGCTCCCTGGCTCTCCGCGTGGCCTCATGCACGCCAGCGCACGCCCGTAGCACAGCCACCGTGGCCGGCAAGCACGGAACGCGCTCTCCGCCGCCGACGGGCCCGCACCATCACCGTTCCGTCGAGCTCGCCCTTAACACCCAAACCCCGGCCTGTTCAACACCAAAACGGACCCGTTGGACCTCCATGATGATGCTCGACCCCCTAACCACCCCGACCGAGCACTGCGCCACCGTAATCGCTCGCCGGTGATCCTCGTTCATGGCAACCGCCTCGGACCGCCTATATAAAGGGGTCCCGAGCTCACTCTCGTGCACGCAGCACCTCCACTACTCACCAACACCCCGCCAGGCCACTAGGGGGACCTCGAGGAGGTCTCCTCCCCCAGCTCCGGCCGCCTCGCCCCGCCTCGGCCTCCAGCTCGATTCACTTTGGTGAGGCCACCTCCGGCGCCCAAACCTCGTCCGTAGCCCTCTCTTGCACCCAGTAGTCTAACCCCCACCTCAATTTAATCTTTGCAGCCCTCTCCGACGAGCTCCATCCACGCCCGAACCACCGTCCGCCGGAGTTGAGACCGCCGTCGACGTGCTGCTCACCGGCGACCAACACCACCACCCACCGTTGCGGAAGGACACGGTGAGCACATTGGTAACCTCTGATCCCCATGCCTCGCCGTGGATCGCCGCCGGCGACCACAGCAGCTCTCGGGCGCCGACGAGCCTCGTCCCTCCCATTTGAAAATTTAAACATGACAAGTGGGACCCGCTGTCAGCCTCTCTGTCCTTTCTAAACGAAGCGTTATCTGAAAACGCCTTCTGCCAAATACGTTTTCTCTTCGGGCTGGCGTAATCGCTACCGAAGCGTTTTCTGCTTTTATAAACTAGCCCCTGGAAATCTTCTGTTTCATTACAGATAAGTCCCTGGACAAAAACCCTTATAACTTTTAATCAGAAAAGTATTTTTGATTGATTCTTTTTCTGTTCTCTTTAAAATTTTATCTAGTTTTTTATCAGATTTATTTGAAAAATATTTGGTTTACCTTCTGTGCTCTCCTTGGTATTTACGTTAGCGCATATATCTTCTTTAAACATAGATACCGAAGGAGGTGACGAAGCCGCGAACTTCACCGAGCTAGGCTCCGACTACTCTGAACCAGGCAAGCATATTTGAACTTTTGATATTATGAGTGTCTTGGCATGTTTTGCATTTAGTTAGTTTCATGGCATGCCGGTGAGTATACCGATGAACGTTATTTTATGTGATAATGAGGTAAGTGAGTTCGATGATCCATACATGGATGAATGTGAATATGAATGGCCATGTGTTGGCATGAGGATGGGTACGACGGCAGTGTTGTAGCATGCCAGTCTTATGCCAGACTATGTGACTTCAGTGTCAAACCATATCGGTCCAGTACCTATCATTTCCTTCCTTGAACTACCACATGTTTTCCGCAAGGAATATGGTTTAGTAAGTTCCAAACTGCTTTCATGGTACACACCAAAGAGGAGAGGCCGTGATGATGGTTCCATGGCCCTGGATTAAAGCCAGTCATCCGGTCAGGGGGCATGGGTGTTTCTGGTTGGGACCGAGAGGGGGGCACCCCTTAGAGCGCGCGTATATAAATTTGATCCCATGCTATTCGAGATTGTGATCTCCCCGTCTCAAAAGTTTTTCTTGGACGATGACTAGGGTGATTCCTAGCATCGAGAGGTAGGATGGGTGTGTACCGGTTAGCTGTGTTTTCTTCTGAAATACCGTAAACGGAACTAGTCCTTCGTGACTACGGAAATCCGTTGACTCTGGGAAAAAATTTGTACAAACTCTGCAGAGTCATATATTCCTCCAAATCATCTCTTCCATGTCAAGTTTCGTTCCTTCTTATCCTAATCAATTGTCAGCTTTGATGACAGAGACTCCGGTGAATCGCATGAGTGCTAAGTCCGGTTAAATGATCACTCCTGTGGATGGACTAACCCGTTTGTTTTCATGAGTTGAATGTTTATTATGAGCATTATTTACTTGTGAATAAAAGCCCTTTATGTGATGTCGCTCAGACGTCCGACTGTGGCATTTCTTTTTAAAAGCCCTTTATGTGATGTCGCTCAGACGTCCGACTGTGGCATTTCTTTTTAAAGCCCTTTCTGCGATGTCGCTCAGACGTCCGACTGTGGCATTTCTTTTAAAGCCCTTTCTGCGATGTCGCTCAGACGTCCGACTG